>NW_028301169.1:1513750-1672500 GCF_049000335.1 Polistes dominula | reverse complement strand
CTCACTATGTTTATTCATACTCAATTATTTTTCAGAATTATAATAATATTTTATAACATATTCTTTTTTTTATATTATTATTATTATTATTATTATTATTATTATTATTATTATTATTTGTTTCTTGCGTATACAGTAATTTTCTGTACATTTATGTAACATTTTTTATTCAACATCACTTAGTACGTATTTATAATTGGTAATATACCATATTATTATACACATATGTATTGCATTCCTCTCTTTCATCAAGTAAAAAGAGTCAGAGTAGTAACAACATTGTGAATGATTTTTTATGTCAGTAAAAACAATTATCACACACATTAAATCATCACAATATGTCTTCGATTATGTAATAATAATAATGCCATTAATATATTAAATAATTAATTCGATTAATTTGATAGAACAATCAACGTTGTTAAGTTTCATTTTTTTCTTTTTTTTTTCTAAGCTGACTCTCTCTCTCTCTCTCTCTCTCTCTCTCTCTCTCTCTCTCGTGCATTTCTTTTTCTTTTTATTTTCCTTCGCTGTATTTTATTTTTTATTTTTTTTTACAATCAATTTATAATAATTATGTTTATCTTGTATATATTATACTGTAATAAAAGAAATTACATCGACAATAACAATACGTATATACATATATATTTAAACTTGTTAAAATAGCCTTAAAATACATTCATTAAATGTCTAAGCATTGACGTTATTAAAATTCGTTGATAATCCGTCATAACAGATTGTTTTTTTTGTTTTTTCAAATTGTAAATATAAGTGTATATATATATATATATAGACACATTTATATTTAACAACGCGTATACGTGTGTGTGTGTGTGTGTGTCTGTTGTATGTGTGTTAACATTTTCGTATACGTATATATACAACACAATACAACAATTGCTTAATAATAAGCCTTTCGCATTTGAACACAAATGATACATCACGAGTACCTATTATTAGCAAGAAGTTTCTTCTTTTATTCTAAATAACATATTGGTATTATTATTATTATTATTATTATTATTATTATTATTATTTTTATTATTACTTATAATTTCAAATAATACTTTTTTGCCTCATAAATTTCAACCTCGAATTATAAATTAGATTTTCCCAAAGAATTTGGAATAAACAAAACAAAACAAAAATACAACATCAAATCAGATGAATGATATTTGCAATCGTTGCATTAACTTCTTTGTAAAATAGGAATAAATAAAATGAGGGAAATAATATATATATATATATATATTACAATCATTTTTTTTTCTAGCTGTATGAAAATAGACATTGCAAAACTTAACATTTTTCATTTGAATATTTTTTTACTAAAGATTCATAAATGAAGCTCATGCCTCAGATTATATTTGTATTATTATATATTAGTCTTCTCTTCGTCGTTGTTAATATAACTCTCTCTTTCATTTCTTTTTTTTTTTTTTTTGTTAAAATTTAAAATAATAAAAATATATAGATCATATACATATGTATTCCACAAACAAGGAAGGATTTTCAGAAAATTAATCTAATATAGCTTATTGTAAAAGTTATCAAATATTAGGTCGAGTCATAAGTAACTTCCGATGTGACTATGTAGAATCTATTTTTCGTATTTACCTATTATAAGTCATCGAAACAAACGGATTTTCAATATCACTGTATAGATGAGGATTCAGTTTAGTCTTCTGTTAACTTTCTTATGTAGTCAATGTTACATTTAATCGTTTTTCTTAACCACTGAAATGGATAGTAAAGATCACACGTGTTAGAAGTGAAATCTTGAAAAAAAAAACTAAGTTTTTAGAAGAGAATGAGACGAATACAAAATAAAAATATCTGGTGTAGAATAATTGTATTCTCTTCTTATTTAGTATCGCGGCCGTTTCATCGCCTTCCACCGCTCCGTTACATAGCCGCCTACCGCTCCGTTACATAGCCGCCTACCGCTCCGTTACATTTTTTCAAATCACATCCATTCTAAAGAAGTTTTCACTTCAAAAAGTGCATATTCAACATGTAATGCTTTAGGAATTGAAACAAGGCAATAGCACTAAAGTGACAGCTGAAAAAATATACAGCGTATACAGTGCAGGACTTGATAACTGATAGGGCAGTCAGAAATTGGTTTGTAAAATTCCGTTCTGCAGATACAATCTTAAAAGATGAAAACCGAGTGCAGGGACGTATTTCCAACTTTGACGAACCTTTTAAAGGTAATATTGGAGCAAAATCCAATAGATACGTCCAACAAATACAAAGAGTGCAAAAACAAAGTCCATGAAAGGTGTCTTGCACTTATCAGTCGCAGAAACGTCATTCTTTGTCTCATAAAAAAAACGGAAATTATTTATGACTCGACCTAATACTTCGCGAGACTTTGTTATATATAGCAAATTTATAAAAAATGATTAATTAATTGACTATAATCGTTTTTACAATGTTTTCTCTTTCTTTCTTTCTTTCTTTCTTTATATAAATATAATTCATTTTGAATAATTCTTATAACAGATTTAATTACATTGTTTTAATTAAGATCTCTTTCTTGTAATGTTTCATCGCAAAAAAATAATTATTGGAATGTTTTAATACGTAATACAAATTGTTAACAACAACAAAATTAAACGCATATTGTTTATAGGCAAAGCTAAAATTGAATATAAATCTATAATAATATCGGATCATATTCTATATCATCATCTTACATGTTTCTAACGAAAAACTCAAGATTTTCTTTAAATCATTCCTTGATCTTTGGTAAAAAGTTATTCTTTACATATATATATATATATAGAGAAAAGAAAAAAAATTGTTTAAAGACAGCTTTGTTTGTCCCTACAATTGACTAAGTTATTATTTTAATAAGCGAAGACAAATTTCATTCGTTACAAATTGTCAATTTTTAAGAAGATGATAGGCAAGAATATGAGATACATATTTTTTTTTCTTTTATAACCTTTTTTTGCAGGGACATTATTTAAATGGTGAGATAGTAAACTTTGCATAAGCACATATTTCAACTTTGTTTTACATTATGATTTAAAATACTAGAAGTTATTTGGGATTTATCTTACATTATACTAAGATCTTTCAATTAAATATCAAACCTAAATGCTTAAGACATACTGTTAATGTTTTTTTTTTTTTTTTTTTTCATTTCTTGTTTTTTTTTTCTTTTTTTATAATCAATTCTTCATGTTATATTACAATGATATTTGTGGTACAAAGCCCAAATATATATATATAGATATTTTTTTTTTTATAGGAACTGCCTGCCCTGTAACTATATATATATATATATGTATATATATTTAAATGTAATTATAATAATTAGTCTGCGTGTTAGTTATTTTTTTTCTTTTTTTCACAAATTATTATACATTTTTTTCCTTGTATTGAAATGAACGCGACACCCAAGAGTTTTGTTGAACCCTTGATTATACGCTTTGTACTTGACAAAGGCAGGTTTTTAAGATCACTCTCTATGATATAAACAATTTGTTAGATTTAATATTTACAAAAATACAATTATAATATCTCGATAATAAATATCTTTAATTAGCAGAATTTGAGCAGTCAATTAATATAAGGCGATTAGTTTTTAATAGAATACAACGTCTATCAAAAAAACATTCGTCCCTAGGCTCTTTTCAATTTACCATCACTAATACATTTCTCTCTTTTATTCATTCTTAAGTCCACACACATACCACATACAAGGTTTTCATAACTTTACAGGAGTGGTGGTTTCAGTAAGCTAAAATAAGAAAAACACTAACTTGTGCTTATTTTAGCATATTGATCACTACTATCACTTTAGTTATGCCCATATATATTTTGGTACACCCTGTATATTGACATTTTTCATCCAAATCAATTTATATATATATTAAAACTGCACAACCTCGAATTTCATCTCATGCCATATAACATAGTCAGATCATTGATGTATTAATTGGCACTCTGTATAATTCAAGTACCATTAACATTTGTAGTATTTTCCTTTTTTCCTTTGAGTAAAAATACATCCATATTGTCTTTTCCTTTTACATATACTTGACCGCGTGGTTCGAACTCGTATTTATCTGAGAGTACACCAATACAATTACTAGCCATTTGTATTCTACCCGCGACCCCAGTTGAATCCATTCTAGATGCAATATTTACAGCATCACCCCAAATATCATAATACAATTTTGTCGCACCTATTACACCAGCCGTAACGTCGCCATAATTAAAACCAATTCTTAAGATCAATTTAAATTCCAACAAGTCTCTGTTAAAATCATAAATGACTTTGTGCATAGCCATTGCAAAATCAATTAATTGAAAAAGATGAGTATATTCATGGTCACTTTGTTGTCTAACTTGTGGATTTAAACCGCTAGCTGCCATAAATGTACTACCAATCGTCTTGATTTTTTCAACATTTGAAAATTCCGCTTTCTCGAGTAATTCATCAAAATCACCAATCAATTCGTTAAGTACTCGTAGATACTCTTTACCACCCAAATAAGATTCGTCATATAATTCGTTGAAATTAACAATACTGGCAAAAATAATCCCGACGGATTTATGATTTTGCGAATATTTAGCAGTGGTTTTCAATTGATCGGCTACATATTTGGGTATAATATTGTGTAAAAGTAAATCAGCTTGATTTTTCATCGATTGTACACGCGTCTTATCTCTGGCCGCTACAAAATTTCCATGGAAACTCAATCGATAGCTAATCTCAAATTCGCGATTCAAAAACCAAACTAATAGAAGTAAGAGTATCATATCAAGATAAATCTCAGAATGGTACAATCTTTCGTTGTACCTTAATTCATTTTCCCTTTCGGTTATTATAATAGTTTCTTCCATCATGGGTTTGCGTGATTGATTGATTATTTTCTGTGAAGATTGTGTTGACGCTTCTACAATATTACGAAATTCTTTTCGTGGAATAATTAAATTTTCATCTATAGGATAATTATTTTGTTCAATTAAAATGGCGTTGATTAAATTTGGACGCATTGCTGATCGTACTTGCGTATTATTTCTGATATCGTAATCACTTGGTATTGTCATATCTTGATTATACGATATATGACTAACAACCAGACAAATAAATAAAGCACCAGCAAAGGTGACTAGTAAATTTTTCATCCAACAATTCAATTGTGTAAAATTACAAAAGTGTACCAATCCAATGAAGATCAAATAACTGTAATAATATTCAAAGTTATTCAATGTACGTAAGCTATTGCAAGTGAAGTTTAACAAAATTGAAACAATTGGTAAACCAACTAATATAGCACCGCAAACGTGCCAGGGATACCATCGAGAAAAAAAATCGAATATTTTTTGAGTTAAAGTTGCGTGAGTGGTATTTGGTTTAAAAAGTTGTCTAATGCAAAGTAAAACGGCTAGAATTTGAACAGCCGTGGCAAATACGCAAAATACAATAGAAAATATTGAAGGTTTGCAAAGTAAGAAGAGTGATATTGTAATAGCTACGTAAACCAGGGCCGATATCAATATATCAAAATAAGTATTAAATCTTGAAGTAGCTAGAGTCGGTGGATTGCCAGTTACACCTTCACTTGCTCGGTGTGCATTTTCTCTGTATTCCTTTTCCAATTCTTTATTCTTAAAAAATAGTGTTACGCTTGATAACGGTGGTTTCACGAAATACGATCGTTGAGAACTCACGTTGTCTTGAACGCATCTTTACAAAACAAGATTTAACAAAATTAAAACGTGAAAGTATGTGTGTGTGTGTGTATATATTTTTTCAAATATTAATAACTAAAATGTTACCTTATCAATTGTAAATCAGATTGTTTTCTTAACTTATGAAAACATGCACCAAATGTATCAGTCACTACTGGAGGAAACGGGTACGGTGGTACGGATGATGAAATTTCATGTGTAGAGTTCAAAGTTGAACTAGAAGTATAATAACCACTGACTCTGTGACCTAATAAATCCCCTTGAGCAATACCATTCATCAGGAACAACTGTAACAATGATTCGTTGTTGCATTACATTATTGATTTAAAGTGAAATTAATGTATTTACAATATTTTGTATTTACCTGCTGTTGAATACTACTACGTCTGCTATTACTCTTAATACCAGAATCTTTTCTACTACATATCGATGAAGCGTGACTTATTGTTTCTTGACCAGACAATAAAGGACTAGAAGGCACAGGATTTGGATCCATTTCAACACTATTATTGAAAGGAATCTACAAAATAACACATAGGTAATTAATATTTAAATGATAAACAAACAAACAAAAAAAGTAAACAAGTAAATAGTAAAACATAGAAAATAACTGACTCGTTTGAATCCATTGCGATCTTCGAATGTTTCACTTTTTGGTTGTTTTAAAATCATACTTTTTCCTTCTTCCATATCTAAAGGAGTCATTTCTTCGCTCGTCCTTTGTCTTTGTAAATAACGCCATGGTTTATTACGCGATCTTTTTTTTCATAACTCGCAGTTGACATTGGACTTTTATTAAGATCTTCCTTCTCATCATCCATGTCATTACTATTTTCAGAATCCAAAATACTGGGCAAGGAATTAGCTTTTATCTTACTTGCATTAGTTACCATATGGAGATAATGAAGTTTGGGTTTGTTCTGATTATTGCAAGAGGCAAGACGATGACGAGTTTGCATTAATGGAGATAAATCTTTGGGTAATATGATATTTGTTACAAATTCGTTCATAATATCTGATTTACGACTTTTTATAAAGTAAGTTTTAATACCTACAATTAGAAATAATATTGTTGTTAGTTAAACAATTATATTAATGCATATTATATACACATACCGTTGACTACCTCTCCTTCTTCTGTGATATATTGATGATTCAAAAAATTTAAAGTTTTCTCACTCAAATGTACCCTCCCTGGTTTACCAGTACTCTCTAATTTATTTGCCAATGTCACATCATTTGACCAGACATCAAATTTAAATCTTTTAGTGCCAACGATTCCACATAAAACGGTTCCCGTATGAACTCCAACTCTCATATTTACACCTTCTCTTCTTTCTATATCAAATTGTTTTATAGCTTCTATCATAGCTGAAACAATCATATCAATTTAGATAAATAATTCAAGAAATATATATATATATATATATATAAAGACAAAATACCAACCTAATCCCATTTCGATGCAACATTTTGCATGATCGGGTCTTGGTTCAGGACAACCACTGACACAATAATAACAATCACCCAATGTAGAAATTTTTTCACATCCATGATGCTCACATAAATCATCAAATCGTTCAAATAAATCATTAAGAATGCCAACTAATTCCTCTGCAGTCTTATTCGAGCTCATTTTAGTAAAACCAACAATATCGGCAAATAATATGCTAACGTTTTCCATAGAGTGCATATTAAATGGTCGAAATAAAGATCTAATATCCGTTTGATTAGAAGGTATAGAACCTTTTTTAAGAGAATCTTCACGTTCCCTCTCTCTACCACTTTCTTCCATTAACCAATCAGCTACTTTTGGCGGCATTACAGAATGTATCATTTTTTCTTTAAGTTGTCTTTCCATTTCTAATTGACGTCGTACGAGCAATGATTGACCAACTTTCATAAAAGTACCACGCATACGTACAAATGTCATTATCAAGATATGTACGCCGATTAAATGAATACATATTTGCATTAAAATTCTTATACTGAGATTCGTTGTAAAATCAATATCATCTTGCGAATAAGTATCAGATGTATTAGTCCAATTGTTAATAGATTCAACAACATTATGAACTAAATTGTCTTCTGTAGAAGAAACATTCATTTTACTAAAACTATTAATAATATTTATATTGTTGGCCGTTGAATTGATAGTAGAACCAACATTTGCCATAGCAAATGGAATACTAGAATTTAGTTTAGTTACTATATTTTTAGATATATTTTCATCATTCAACAATTTCGAACTAAGATTAGATATTGAATTAGAAGTATTGAAATTAGACATCATTTCTGTGCCAGTTTTCAATGCATTGCTAACATTAGACATTATACTTTGGAGACCATTGAGTAAACTATGATGTTCTTGTGAAGAATAGATAGGAACCGATGTTCTGTTGTGATCTTCAGAAATATTTCTTACTGTAGAATGATTAAAAAATTGTTGATCGTCAAATATCCTTTGTCTTCTATTTTTCGAGCCATAAAGATAGGCGGTTAAAAATTCAAATATTATCGAGTAAATAGTAGATATTCCTATACAAGCGTAAAGGGGCATTGGTAGTACCGTATAAATCAGTAACAAGATTTCTGAACATAGTGCAAAATGTCCTACTAGTGTTAAGCCATCTACGTGAGGCGGTACTACCGCAAGAAATAGTAAAGAAAGAAAGCACAGCACTGATGCAACTCCTACTGAAGTTGTTAACACGTAGGACTTGTAATGTTCCGTATGAGTTAAATATAATACAGCGGATACCATGGTTCCAACAATACTGAAAATGGCTGCTATAGCTGGCCATGTTGAAGTATTATTCTCTATTCCAGTGATTACAAAATATGTCAGCCAAAACACAGATACCAACAGGATATATGTAAGAGCATATCTACAAAACATAATTAAACTTTATTATATTATCAATATATAAAAAGTAAAATTAAATAAATACAATTCTTGTGACAAGTACATACCGGAATCTAAGTCTAATCTGTGGAAAGGCACTTCTTTTAAATTGATCTTCTAAAATTTCAGAATCAAATTTTGGATTCCACCAAGAATGCGTGGCAGCACGTTCAAATGGCACCGGTAAACTAATCCCACAACATCCAAGTCCTTGTCCGCTATGTGCCAAATATGTTTGTATGTACGGTGCCAAAGATATGTGTATTTCATCTCCAACATCATCATCGCTGTTATCTTTTCCTCTTGTAAAACTTACAGACGAACTGCGTTTTCGGTTCATCGATGGGTTCATATTGACATTTGAGTATTACTGTGAAAAACATGTGTATAAATGCATGTGTATAAATTTTTGAAAAATAATAATAGACAAATTTCATATCATAAGACAACATTTTTCAAATCTTTATATATATATATATATATATATGTCTGTCATATTATTTAAGAATAATTCAAAATAACGTTGATGTTTTGATATAAAAACAAAAAACAAAACAAAAATAATAGAAATTATTAACGAGCAATTGAATCACCTCGGTTAAAGGCGATAACGCCATAAAACTTTAAAAATCATCCTCCTTGCTGACATTGGAGGTTCTTCCATAAGTCAGCTAATGTCAGATGGCATGATTTTCATATTCTTTTCTTGTTTTTTTTTATCTTTTTTTTTTTTCTACAGTATTCTAAATCGAACGACGCTATTAAACGTCGGTGCAATTGTCATCGAAGTTTTTAAGGTCGTATAACACAAGATTGTTTGAATTATATATATTTATATATAAAATAAGAAAATTCCTTTAGGGAGAATTACGATTTCTTAGAATATCTCCCACAGTAATCCGCAGCCATCTTGAAGTCAACAATACTGAACAATACCAACGACATCGCCCAAACACTGTTGCCACACATTATCGAGCAGCTGATCGCTAAAATTATGCACTTACGAAAAGATAATAATAAGTTCTCACAGCTGTTCATTTCTATTCGTAAATTAAAGATAAGAAAATTATACCGAACAATATGAAATATTTCTTTTTACAGATTATTCAAATTGATTTATTAATAGAACGACTTAACTAACGTCTTCTGTCACTTTTGGCGGGAATTCATATTTTCAAACTTTCAATACGATTACTGTAAGTATTATCACTCTGTACGTTATATTTAAAACTTCTATTACTTGTAAAATTAAACTATAAGTATTTTAATATTCAAAGTATCTTAAAATTGTAATATATTGTATCGTTAGTGCGTAGATAATTAATTTCGATCATTTAAATATCATTAAATTATCGTTTTAATCGAGTTTCGATATATGATCACGTGCAGTATTTTGATTGGTCAAATTTGAATTATTACTTTTTAATGGAGCCTTGCTTAATATTTGAATTTCATTATTTATTATATATATTTATAAAAAAAATATGAACGAAATATTGCTTAATTAATAATTATAAGTATGTATGCATTTATATATTCTTGTAAATTAATAGGAAAAGGTATTAAATTTAAATTAATTTATTATGTAATGTGTGTATAATTATAAATCGATATATTTGTTTATCGAGAATTCGAACCGATCGGTGGATCTTGCCATTTAAATTCTTCTTGATAGGTGACATAAACAACCCAATAACATACATTAAGTAAACCAAAAGATGCCGGAAATACTACTCGTGCTACTCGATCTATTGTTGATACACTATTAATATGTCTCGCTACACGTTCACCAAATTTACGACAATTTCCTGCTGCTTCACGTTGTCTTCGTCTTCTATAATTCTCAATTAAAAATTTGTTTAATGATCAAGCGTAACAAATATGTTAAAAATATGTAAATAAATTACCTGAACTCATCGTCACCTGCCAAACAATATAAAAATTGTTTCCATTTGGGTAATCGTCGTTCAGTTTGCGTCTGTCTTTCCATTGTTGATGGTCTCGATGTAACGGCCATTGTTACGGGTTGATAAGATCGTCTATTGTACGTTACCGAATCCTACAAACATCTCTGATTGATAATTTTATTCATTTGTTAAATAAATATTAACTAATGAAATAAATATGGCTGCCTGTAATTGAGAAAGTGGACTATTTGATGTAATTAAAAAGTTAGGTTAGAATTATTTATATTATAAATTATAGGATATCTCATAAATTTGTTTATAAAATATTAGTCCACTTTTCAAATTACAAGCACACATATATTGGGATTTCTAGCACTTGAATACGCTATCTGGTGGCTAAATTCAAAATTAGAGTAGAAAGGTCGAATTTTGCTACGCCACGCCCCTGCCAGAGATCCCAATATATACGTATTATGTTTGTATTTGTTTTTCAAAATATTTTTACATTATAAATGCTGCATACAGCTGAACTTCTTCTTGAAGTCTCATCGATGATACTATCCGGATGAATAGTTTGAGAATCACAAGTAGCAATAGTACAAAATGGATCTTCATATTCCTTATCCGAAATATTTTCCCATTCTTCTTCATCCAATGGAAGTTCACCACTTCCTACCTAAGAATAAATTAATAATAATAAATTATTGATAAATGACAATTATAATAATTAATAATATTATATACCTTGGTAAAATAATGTACTCCAGCAAATTCTAAAAGGGTAGCAATGCAATAACCAAAACTCATGAGAAGAAACCAATCAAGGGCTGTTGCGTATCTAACTTTTGGTAAATCGGTTCTTGAATCGAGACTAATCGTTGAAAGTGTTAGTACCGTAGTAATACCTTTAAAATATATATATATATGTGAATTAAATACACATACAAGTTCATGGGTTCGTGTTTTTTATCAATCAAATTAGTTTACCTAAACCTACACGATCGCTGGTAGCTTCACGATGAATCCAAAATGATACCCAACTTAAGACAACGATCAACACACATGGAACGTATACCTTGAATATTTTTCATAAATAAATTAACAAATATAATTTTGCAAGAAATATGTGTACGCAATCGAAATAAATCGTTCTTTACTTGTATCAAAAAATAACCAGTATGTCGTTGTAAATTAAAAGACACTTGGAGAACGGAAAATTCTCCTTCGCGACGTACAAACGTAAGATTCCTGTAAGGAGAACCCATTAAATCGAATTGGGATAAAGCCATTCCAGGAACAAAGTTTACTGAAGAACCTTCTTGCCATTCGTAAACCAATTGTCTAGATGTGTATGCATCTAAAAAAAAACAAAAAGCAAATATTTGAACTGAATCACATACGTATTGGGATCCCTGACAGGAGGGGCGTGGTGTAGCAATTCGATCTATCTACTCTAATTTTGAATTTAGCCACCAGATAGCGTATTCAAGTGCTAGAGATCCCACGTGACATAGCAATTCGACCTATCTACTCTAATTTTGAATTTAGCCACCAGATAGCGTATTCAAGTGCTAAAGATCCCATAATATAAAAATAATTTCAGGTTTTTATGAATGAAAAAGAACTGTAATTTTATTCCTTTGCAAATGTATTGAGTTGGCAAGTAAATGATTGTGGATTTTATCGATAGGTGGCTTTGTAAACTCAGCAATGACTAAGTTGCCAACCCAATATTAAAATCAACAGGTAAATGATGTACTTACAGCTTCCTAAAATTAAAGGACAGGATTGTCGATCCATTGGAAAATTTTGTAATTCCATTGGACACTTAGCTTTAATGGTAAGCCTATAAAATAAATTTATATATATATATATATTTAATAAATAAGGATAAAAAATATACATATAAAAATTAATGGTGTTAACCTCATGGAATAAAGTATATCACCATCTTGAGAAATTCTTAGCAACTTGTTGGGCACTGTGATAGTGTGCACGTAACTATGTTTCCCATTGTAAAAATACGTGTCAGGACGCCATATTCTTTCAAGCATTTTTATACTAAGGCTGAGAGATTTAATGGGTCCTAAGAAACTAAGCCGAGAATCACGCCAAGATTGTCTGAAGTAACAATCCATTGAGTAATCCTAATATGTGTGAGATAAAATTGATAAATGTTATTGATTAATTATATCATTTTGAATTGTTTTTGTTTTTTTAATTTGAAGAACACTTTAGCAACGGGAAACGTATACAACCCAAGTGTAAACATACTAACCAATAACTGTATTTATACACTTATCTGTAAAACTATGAACATCATAAAAGAACATACAAATATCAGAAAGGTATATTAAGTTAAATAATTTAATCTGTTGCAAAAGTGTCTTTTAAAAATAATAATGATATATAATACCATATCCAATTCGGAAACAGGACCCATGCTTCTTATCAGAATATTAGTTTTGACAATCGTCGGTGTTCCTACGAATATTAAAATTAATTATTAGTTCCTTTAGAATCTAATTTATATAAACAAACAATAAAATAAAACAAAATATCATGTATGCAAATCACACATGTTACAAGTGAACCCTTAAAACCAAACCTCGAGAGAATGAGATGAATCCTGAGTATCAGAAGTAAAATAATTGTAGGGGGTGTATTTATTATATTGTTGGTACCATATATACCAAAAAACACCGATATAATTTTGGGGTGGGGGTAGTTGACAAAAAACTACAATTTTCCAAATTTGAATAATCAAAATGGAATGCCATAAATAAACACAAAAATCGTAGGATGTCGATGAAACCTAACCTAAATATTGGATTGGCAACTAAATGATTGCAGATCTTAAATAAGATTAAAAATTTCAAATTGTTGCTAAAAATATAAGTTTATTCAATTAGGTACTCCATTTTTGTTGATAACCTTTTGTTATTGGTCAGGCAGTGTCATTATACTACGTTCATCAAATTTCTGATCTTTGCTATCAAAAAAGTTTAATTGAAATTAGATGTAAAACAAAATCCGCAATGACTTAGTTACCAATCTAATATAATTAAATTTTCAGTTATAAAAAATTAAATTTAAGATATTTTTATCATTGGTCAACACAATTACTTATTTTTTTGTTTTGGTTGTAACTAATTTTAATTTTAATTTTGCAATCTTTAATTGTTTTTACAAAGAAGGGAATAATTTGGGTCGTATTTTTGGATTTTCATTCACTTTTTTCAAATCACCTTTACTCCCCCATTCTAAAGTAAACCTTTTGCAACTTCAAAAATAAAAATAAACAAAAAGAAAAGCAATAACAATCCTTTTTTCACTTATCAAATATTACATTCGTTTTGGCGAGAAAAAATATTCTATCATTCTCAATCGTTTGTTAACAAAGTTCAGAATAGTTACACACAGAGAGAGAAAGAGAGAGAGAGAGAGAGAGAAAGAAAATCCGATAAACGTAGGGAACAAAAAAAAAAAAAGAAAAAATAAGAAAAAGAACAGAAATATAGAAAAAATGTGAAATCGTCGTAGGCGGGCCAAAAGCAACATTTGAGAAAGGAAGAGAGAGAATACGATTTCAAAACCTACCAATAGTTTTCTTCTAATTTTTTTGTGTTTTGTTTTCTTCCTTTATCTTTTACTTTCATCTGGCTTCACTCCAATTTGTGGTATGCATGCAATATCCATATTGAGCCATTTCATCCGCGATGATAAGTTTCCCTAAACGCGAAAGGGATTGGGGGTTGGGGGAAACTATCGGAATAGGAAAACAAAAAAAATAAGTTGGGGGATAGAAAAGTGGTAATAAAACAAGAAGGCTTGTTGGACCAAACTGAAATGATTTCTGACTAATAAATATCTCAGTAAAATGAGAAAGTACTCTGCAAAAAAATTCGTTGTTAATATAGTGTGATAAAATAAATAAAAGACAAAAAAAAGAACATTTCTCTGATTTGTTGAACACGAAGGGTGCCAATTAAAAGAAAAAAAAAAAAAATACTCTGCCATTTCTTTCAACTCCAATTAACAATTTTCTAATTTTCTGTTCTTTTTTTTTTGTTGTTTTTTAATAACTCTACATGTTAATTTGCTGGTTACATCACTTTCTGTAAAAAAAAAGTAACGTAACGAGTTGTAATATAGCTAATCTTTCTGGTAACATCTCGGTGCAGCTTCACGTCAATTTCTTTTTTCTTTTTTCTCTCTCTCTCTCTCTCTCTCTTTCTCTCTCTTTTTCACATTTTTAAGAGTTTAACGGATCGTAGGAACGCGGCCACGAAATTTTTGCAAACGTTCGCAGTGAGGTATTCCGGTTCATCCTTCGACACAAAAATTCAACGATCTGTAAGGTTTTACACACGAATACCGTAATCCATATCGTAATCCAATATTATCCTATAGATATATATATATATATATAGATAAAAAAATTAAGACGATAATGAAACACACATACACACATATACATTGATATAACTTAAAAATGAATTTAAAAAAAAGTATTTCATTTTAATCCAATTATAAAATTATAATAAACGAATATTTATAACAAAGCATAATTCATTAACCTGTTAACTGGGTGGGACGTATAAATACGTCAAACGTATTTTATGTGTTTTATATATAAACTAAGGTTGACTCACAATCAGTCCGATACACATGTCTTTAAATCAACGAATTATCTTATACCGCCATCTGTTAAAATCTTATCTAACTAAAAGAGATAATCATGACTCTTTTCGGAAATAACCTCACTACTTTTCGGAAAAAACCTCACTACTTTTCGGAAAAAACCTCACTACTTTTCGGAAAAAAGTCAACCTTTTTCCCACTTTTAAGTAGCAATACCGAACCGAACTACTCACTACTCCGAAAAGTAGTGAGGTTTTTTCCGAAAAGTAGTGAGGTTTTTTCCGATAAGTCCGTAGGGTCTTTCCGATAAGTCCGTAAAGTCTTTTTGATAATTCTGTATAGTCTTTCCGATAAGTTCGTAGGGTCTTTCCGATAAGTCCGTAAGGTCTTTCCGATAAGTCCGTAGGGTCTTTCCGATAAGTCCGTAGGGTCTTTCCGATAAGTCCGTAGGGTCTTTCCGATAAGTCCGTGGGGTCTTTCCGATAAGTCCGTAGGGTCTTTCCGATAAGTCCGTGGGGTCTTTCCGATAATTCCGTAGGGTCTTTCCGATAAGTCCGTATAAGTCCGAAGCATAGCATAAAGAGGAGACCGAGAATAGGAAAAACTGTATAGCTATATTCCGTCTCATTCCCTCGCAGTCTAAATCCTATTTTTGTCTCTTTTTCTCTCATTATTTAGTATGGCAGCCGTTTCATAGCTTCGTTACATAGCTCCTTTTCCGTTTATTTACTTTTCAGATCACTCCCATTCTAAAGTAGTTATCACTTCAAAATTGAATAATTAAAAAGGGGAATTCCCCGATTTACAGGTTAAGAATTTAAAATATTAGGTGGTTCGAAAAGTCGTTTCGTTTTTTGCTGACGCAATAATGGCATTAATTGATGCAAACTGATAAATAGTAACACATGAGATCGATGAGAGGTTAAATTTATTAAATTCAACTATTTATGACCACTTGAAAGGTTTAGGTTTAACCACGAAGCAAAAATTGTCTTCATTTTTACAAAAGAAAAACGAAACGGCATTCCGAACCAACTAATAGGATTATTTTAATTAATATGAAAATTATGATTATTGATTGAATAAAATAAAAATATATATACCTTTCCCGTGTGTTGGCAGTTGACTGTTCTCATAATTCATAAGAAGATTTTCCAAAACCATGGTTATATTTTTGGAAACGATGTCGGTGACTGTACCTCTGGATAATCTGCCAATTGTCAATGACGAGGAAGATTTCTCGGATGAATTAAATTTTGATGACGACGTTGATGACGATGACGATGATGATATTGTATCATAATTAGTACTCTTGCATGATGTTAATGGTAGAAGTAAAGTTAACCTATAAATCAGTTTAATTCAAATGCATTATTAAACTTTTGTTATTGATTGTACATTAAAATACTAAAAATAAAATAAAATAAACAAGTCAATAGAAGTACATAATCGATTACAAAAATAAAATATTAATAAAATATACAAGTAAATTAATAATATAAATAAATTCAAATAAATAAATATTAATAATATTTTACAAATCAAACATCATTTTCATTTGTGTATAAAATATTAATTTAATGTAAAATTTAATATAATAATTTAATATAAAAATTATAATTTTCATTTTCATTTAAATTTATTACAAATTTATTATTTAATATATAATATATATATATAAAATTAAAATTACTTAATTAATTTTTAATATATAATGTTAATATAATGTTAATTTTAACATTAATTAATATTTAATGTATAAAATTAATTAAATCAAAATAAATATTTGTATTTGTATAAAATACAAATTAATAAATATAATGTAAAAATTGTAATATTAATTTTCATTGATTAAATTAAATAAAATTTTAATTATTATTAATATTAAATAAATTATAGTAATATTAAATAATAAAAGAAATATAAAACAAAACCAACATTGTGTGAAAAACATAAATTATAATAATTTGTCTCTTCTGTTTGAAAGGTGGCCTTTTTTTCCAATTTCAAAAAAAAAGGGCAGATGTATCTTAGGCAGGGTCCCCGTAGATATGCAATTAAGGGTTGGACAAAGATGAGAGGGAAGAGGAAGAGGAAGAAGAAGTACCCTCTCGTCGTTGTCTGCCGATTCAGCACCTTCACATTTGCCGCAAGTGTTCGCGTCATTCTTTCAAGTGAACACTATGCCTCATTACATCATATTCTCGTGATCGTATGCGCATTTTTTTTCTATCGATATTAGGGGATGATTATCTATTTGATATCAAATCGTGCAAACCACCACCACCATCACCAATCAACCACCAACCACCACCAACCACCACCATTAAATTCCTCAACGAACGGTGTTGGTTTTTACATTGAATTTCTATCGATAAATCGATATACCCCTTTTCACCCCCACACCCTTCCACCCTCTACTCATGATCCAATATGTTTCAAATATTTTTCCCCGCGTATTTCATTTCGTCGAGACAAATTTTCACAATGGATTCCTTGACAAGTTTGAATTTCGATGTCTTCTTTGCAAACGGGGGTTCGTTTCATTACGAAACTAACGTGTGTATTTGTGTATGTGTGTGTTTATGTATTACATAATACATGGGGGTTGTATCATAGGGTATAAGTATAATAATTATTTGCTTCTGGAAATCGTACGACTGTTCGTTTGAACTCGGCCCTTTTTTTTCTGATTTTTGTGTTCGTTTGTTTTCTTTTTGTTTTTTTTTTTGTTTTCCAATAGCAGACCTTCATTTCGGATTCTCGTTAGCCTATTCTTCCCCCACTCTTTTTCTTCTACGTTTTATCTTTGGATATTTCTATATGTTGTATATTTATTTCTATAGGTGTGTGCATGTGTGTGTGTGTGTGTGTGTATGTTTCAATATCGTACAAATGAAAGTTTGCACGAATGAACAAACCTTGATAGTACGTTAATGAAGCATTGTAATGTACGATTCCTTTTAAAATATATTTGCCCTGTTTCGATTGGAATCTATTTGCCCTGCAAACGTTTATGTAATTTCAAACACTTTGAATCGTAGAAATTAGTCGTACATATATCTTCTGATATAATATTCTAACCATTTTCAAATGTTAATTATATATATATATATATATATATAATTGAAACTATTAAATGATACCTTTGAAATAAATATATACACTCTTTGTGTAATTAAATATTATATATAAATAATAATATATAATAAAAAATAAATTAAAGAAATTATATTGTAAAATTATTTTTATAATTATTATTATTTATATTATAATTAGAATTATTTAATTAAATACTTATATAAATTAAATTAAAGAAATTATATTGTGAAATTATTTTTATAATAATTATTATTTATATTATAATTAGAATTATTTAATTAAATATTATATAAATTAAATTAAAAAAATTATATTGTGAAATTATTTTTATAATTATTCTTATTATTTATATTATTTATAATAATATATTAATTATTTGATTAAATAATATATATTAATTAAATTAAAGAAATTATATTGTGAAATTATTTTTATAATTATTATTATTATTTCTATTATTTATATTAATATATAATTAGTATTATTATATTAATTATTATTATTATATAAATTAAAAAACAAATCTAACGAATTACTTTGCATCGATCAACAATTCGAGAGGGGGGTTGTGTGTGTGGAGTGGGAAGGATTATTAATAATAATTAATAATAAAGATCAAAATAAAATCTTCGATTATTTTATTTGAATTTGTTCGTTTGTTTCTTCGTGTTTTGGTTGTTGAATAAAAATCAAATATTAATTAAAACAGATGAGAATGAAATTGTGTGCGAATGAAAAAAAAAAAAAAGGGGATGAAAAAAGAGAAGACAATTTTAATAACATTTGAATATTTGAGAGAAATTTATCGGGGGGTTGTTTTTTTTTTTATTTTTTTATATTTTTTTTTTATATTACTCACATCGATAATTCCGCAACGTTCAATTTCATGATTGAGATTCGTCACTTTGGTTCGTTTTCCTTGTTCTTTTTTTGAATTTTTGTTTATTTCTTTTTTTTTTTTTTAATTCTCTTTTTACTTTTTCTTTTCTTTTCTTGTTTTTTTTTTTTTTTTTTTTGTTATTTTCGTTTTATCTTGTCAATGATGAAACTTTGTTGAGAAACTTTGATAAAAAAAAAAAAGAGAAAATGAACAAGAGATTAAGAGAGAAAGTATAAAAAAAAAAGAGTTCGGTTTATGTTTTGTTTTTTAATCGTTCGTAAAAGGAAAAAAAAAAGAAGAAGAAGAAGAAGAAGTATGTATTTGAAAAAAAAAAAAAAGTAAAATAAAAGTTAAAAGTTAAAAGAAAAAGAAAAAGATCGAAAAGATAAATGAAATCTTCAAAATCACTGCTGAATTTTGATGATCGTCTCGAGACACACCGATGAAACGACAGACCATTGCCGAGAGTCGCGTGGGCTTTACAACCCCCTCGTTAAAGCTCTTAAGTACGAATTCGCAGGACGTGACGCGCAAGCTCCAAAAACACGCCGCACGGCGATTCCCGCGTTTAGACACGACCCCAATCTTTTTACAATATATATATATATATATATATACAACATATGTATGTAGGGAAAATTTTGTAAAGAGTGAGAAGTGCGAGGTGAACATAAACCCAATTTAATCCTACTAATAATATTTATTTAAAACATGTATTAGAAAAAGTACAATATTAGTTTCACAATCTCACGGTTACAACTTAGATAAGCTATGACTGTATTCTTACAACTGATACAACTGCAACTGTTACAACTGATGTCTAACTACGACACTACGACTGCTACTGCTCTACTTCTACGACTGAGATTGCTTATTTCTTTCCACGTGTTTTATATCAGAAATCACCTACACCCCTTTTGAGAGGGAAGAAGCTTACAAATCTTACTGACCAATAGCATAAGGATACACACCCCATAGTCCACCGACAAGTACACCCTATGGTTTTCGGTAATGGGAACTATACATACAGAAACTTAATCTAGCATATCGGAATGTTACCCTTTTTTATGGTATCACATATGTTTACACAGGTATCTGAAATTATTCAAAGGGTCCCGACACTGCACACATGGTTTTTTTATTAACCAATTATTAATTAATTTCAATAGTTTAAATTACAAAATGTTTCATTTAAATTTCATCGTATGTGTATATTTTAATCATGACCTCTTTTATATGTATATTTTAAACATAACCTCATTTTCTTTTTCTTTGAATATTTATGATCAATTATATACATTTCTTTTTATATTCTATCTTTCTATTTGTCTTGTACTTTGTTTCTTTTAAATAATACGAAGTACATTTTGAATAAAATATTGTCGTTGGTTATAGTTTTAATTACAACAACAACAACAACAACAACAAAAATAGAATACTTCAACTCTTGTCTTTGCAAAAACAAGAAAAACCTGCTGAGAAATATTGAAAATAGAATTCGTCAATAATTAAAAATGATAAATGAAAAGTATCATATTGAAACGATACTTCTATAGAATAGAATCTTAAAAAAAATAAAAAATAAAAAAACAAAGAAGAGAAGAAAGTAAAAAAGGAGAATAAAAACAATTTTCTCGTTTGAAATTTTCTCATCGTCACTGGATCGTTTGGTGAATGTAAACAAACTCATAAAAATAATTCAACATCATTTTTACACCCTTCATTTAAAATCAATTTAATATAAAGATTTTCTTTTCTTATTGAAACCACAATTTTTCATCTTATTTTTATCAAAAAAAAAAAACAAACTAATGAATCAACAAACGAACGAACAAATGGCAGACATATTGGAATAGAAATATTAAAATTCAAATAAAAAAGAAAATAATAAAAGAGAAAAACAAAACAAAAAGATAACAGAATAAAAATGAAGTGATGGGTGGTGGTAAATCATAAGACTTTGAAAAGAAAAGCAAATTTTCATCAATTATTTTATCAAAAAAAAAAAAAAAAAACTAACCAACAAACGTACGAACGAACGAACGAACGAATGGCAGACATATTGGAATAGAAATATTACAATTCAAATTAAAAAGAAAATAATAAAACAAAATAAAGACAATAAAATAAAAACGAAGTGTATCGTAGAAAATCATAAGACGTTGAAAAGAAAAAGAAATTTTCATCAGTTACTTTATCAAAAAAGAAACTAACCAACAAACGAACGAACGAACGAACGAACGAACGAATGGCAGACATATTGGAACAGAAATATTACAATTAAAATTAAAAAGAAAATAATAATAAAAAAAAAATAAATAAAAACGAAATAGTAAATCATAAGACGTTGAAAAATAAGAAATATATTCCATAGTATTTTTCTCATTGTCATTTTGTTTGTCCTTGGAAAAAGAAAATGAAAAAAAGGATGTGGAAGAATGGGATGAGATAGGTGAGGAGGGTTGTTTGAGAAATCGGTAAAGGAAAGTAGAGGAGTATGAGGAAAAGGAAAATGAAGTAAAAAAAAAAAGATGGAAGAGGATGACGTTACTCTCAGTGAAAAAAAAAAAGAAAGAAAGAGAGAGAGAAAGAGAGAGAGAGAGAGAGATAAGAAATGAGAAGAAGATGATGCGCCGAAGTGGATAGACGATTACTTCGTTGGAAAAATGCATCATCGATCGATCGTTAAGACCTCCGAACACACTATCTATTCCATCCCTTCTGTACAACCCTCAAAGGTTAACGACTCATCTTTCTAGCGTATCTTAAGGATACTTGTGAAGATGGCGTTTCGATGATCAGCGTGGTCTGGAAATTCGACTACGACGAGAGGAGTCCGTGGTGTTGTGTCACTAGGTCGAGCTTAAAACGAGGGTAGAGGGATTGTGAAATATACAGCGCTTGCGCTTCTACAACCCCCCGAACCCCCCCACTCCCACCATTAGACGAATAAAAGAACGAGACGGAATGAGAGAAAGTAGGAAAAGGAAAAGGAGAAACAGACAATACTGGAATGAGAAAGCAAATAGTAGGAAGGGGTGGGGATGGGGAATTGAGAGTGGGGGAAGGAAAGTAAAAGGATAAAGCAAAAGGGTAGTGTAGTAATAGTAGATAGTAGTAGTGGTGGTGGTGGTGGTGGTGGTGGTGGTTGTGTTCCATGCCCACGAACGGCGGGGGATGCTAGAACGGTCTGCTTTGGTATCCTCGAAAATTCGTGTCGCGAAGATCAAATTTTCTTCTTTCCTTCTTCGATGGACCACGAGATAAACGAAGAGAGAAAAAATAAAAGTGAGAGAGAGAGAGACTGTGTGATACGAGTTGACTACTGACAGACTTTTATTGACAGAAAAAAATAAAAAAAAATTAAAAACAATTTGACAGTTTACAATTTACATAAAAAAAAAAAAGAACAATTGTTTTTTATTTTATTGTTTTAATTTGATAAAATCGTGTGTTATATTAAATTGTTAAGACAAAATTGGTATTGAAGTTGATGAATTAAAGAAAAAAAAATTAAGAAAAAAATAGTTTGATAAAAGGTTACGACACACGTTTATAATAGGACTAGGGAGGGGGAGGAGGTGGAGGTGGTGGAGGGGGAGGAGAAGGAAGAGGAGGTTAAAAGAATTCGAACGGAGGGAGGAGTTTGTCTCGGTTCGATAAAATTCAGACAGTTCGACAAATTTCTCCTGTCATATTCTGACGAATTTATCGTGTCACGGTTTGCTGCTGCTCCTGTGAATGCCGTCGTTGTTGAATATTACGAAATAATAAACGTCAGTAATTGAGAATGATTTCTTTAAATATTGAATTACAAAATCGCGTGTGTACTTTAAGGACCGTGATCTTGAAGGTGTATGGGTCTATGATGATATTCGAATTGTGACGAGGAAGTATCCTTTTTTTTCACGTGGAAATTTGATATCCGTTGGTGCACACGTTGACAGTGACTACTGTTATTATAATAGTAGTATTAACTACTATTCGTATTGCTGTTGTTGCTGTTGGTTCTTCTCATTTTTGACAGTCACGAGTAAACAGGTAAGATCGTTTCATAAGTTATTTAAAAAAAAAAAAAATACAAATATTGTTTGTATTAAATAGAAAAAAATGTAAAAGTTAATTAACCATTTAAACAATTTTTGACTCAAATCAAAAATATGTAAAAAAAATTTTCTTATTAATAGTAAAAAAATATTATTTTAGATTATAAATAAAAGAAATTATTTTCAATGTTGATTATTTACATCATGTTTGATCAAAAATAACCATTTAATATTAAATTATAATAATAAATAATAATAATAATAATATATATTATATTTATAATTAAATATTTATTGTAATAATAATTTCTTACATTATTATATTAAAATAATTAATAATAATAAATTAAATATAATTAATTGTTATAATTAAAATAATAAATATTATTTTAAATCATTAATTACATGTCTATAAAATATTATCAAGTGTTTCATTTTATTATTATTAATTTTATAAATATAATTTTGTTTCTAAATATTCAAACAACCACACACACACACACACACACACACACACACACACACATATGTACAAATAATGATCCAATTAAAATCCTCTTATTAAATAAATACACACAATTAATTAAATAAATTAAATGTTACAATCTTGTTAAGATACGATTCTGAACAAGTGTAAGCTTTTACGCAAAAATAGAAAAAAGAAAGAGAAAGAGAGAGAAAGAGAGAGAAACCTCCTCGCGAGGTCGGAGGTCAAGGACAAGTCAGGGGAAAAAATAAAAAAAAAAAAAAGAAGAAGAAGAAGAAGAAAAAAACGGGACGGCATCGTTTTCTTTTGTGTTTCATTTCAGCCTGCAGCAAGTGCAGAAAGTTGAATATGTCGTGGCACAAAGATCTCAACAAGAGATGACATTCTTCACTCTTTTCTAACATTTCTGGTCAGGTCGTCGACCATCGGCAGAATGCTGCCGCGTGGACTGCCATTAACGTTTCTTCTTGTGCAATTGTCTCATCATATAGCTTGGTAAGGTTTCACCAACACATATAAAAAACTAAATTCAACATTAACTTCCTCAAACACACATATATATATATAATTAAGAGACACTTACGATACAAGCATTTCAATGATAATATTTAAAATTAATTTATATTAAAATATCAAATAAATATACATTATCTTTATATGTAGAATTCTTCTGTGCGTGTGTATGTCACTGAACTCCTCCTAAACGGCTGGACCAATTTTAATGAAATTTTGTGTGTGTCTTCAGATGGATTCGAGAATGGTTTATATACTTATATGGTTTATATATATATATATATAATGGTTTTATATAAAAATATAAAATAAATATACATTATATATACAATATAAATGTAACAAATATACATTTATATACATATGTGAGGAAGTTTATGTTGAATATATATATATATATTTATTTCATTTCTGTCTTTAATTTTTCGATTACCTTACAATTAATTGTAAAAATTAGTTAACTATATATTTTTTTATATTTTTTATTTAATTGTAAGTTCATGGGTTTATTATAATACCACCATTAATATTAATATTAATATTACCGTAATAATACCACCAACCATTTAATATTAATATTAATCAAATAATTGTTTTATTTGACATCAATTAATTACACTGACAAAAAAAATATATATGTGTGTGTAATTTTGTAAGGTACAAATTAAACATGGTATAATTGTTCTTATCGTAATTGTTAATGAAACGTACGACGAAATATGTTTAGGGCTGCTTTGGAGGACACAAGAATGTTCGACAAACTGGAAAATGTCACGCAAACCATATCGAGAATACTCGACGGCTATGACATTCGATTGAGGCCAAATTTTGGCGGTAGGTATTTTATATACATATATATATATAGATAGATAGATAGATAGATAGATAGATAGATAGACAGATAGATATTAGGTATTATCTAAAATAATATTCGTGTACCTTTTCTTTCATTGAACATAGATAACATTTAAAAAATAATATGAACAAAAATAATAATAATAATAATAATAATATTAAAGTTATATAAACATAAATTTGTAAAATAAATACACCCCATTATCTTTAGGGGTTTATCTCGTAAATCGTATTAGTCCAAATCCAGGATAGTTTTTATTTTCTTTTTTTTTTTTGTGAAATGAATTTCTAGTCCATTCAACTAAAATCCGTTTGAAACTGGTTTTTTTTTTGATAGACCTCTTGTACGCCGTACGGGGTTAAAACCATAATCCCTAATGGAATTTATAAATCCGGATTAAAGTTATTAATAATAGTTATCGTTTTTTTTTTGTTTTTTTATCGTGTTTTATAATATTATATCGAAAAATATATTTCTTATATATTTTTCTTTTTTTTTTTTTTTAGGAGAACCATTATTAGTTGGTATGGATTTAACTATAGCAAGTTTCGATGCTATTTCAGAAGTCAACATGGTGAGTTAAAAATAAATAAACAATATTATATATTAAATAAAACAATTGGATCATTGCTTTATCGTAATTTATGATCATCAATTCTTTCCTTACATTTTAACCCTTTGAGTGTTATGGACGCTTATATGCGTTCAGTAAAAATTACTAATTTTATCGTTCGAAACATTTACATACGTGTTTGTTAATATTTATGTAAAGTATTAAATTATATTCACAATAACCAAAACTTTAATTATTAAATTATAATTAAAAATAAAATATATATCTTCTTAATATATATATATATATAAATTACGTGTCACGTTGTTTGTTCGCAATGGACTCTTAAACTACTGAACCGATTTTAATAAAATTTAACACACTGTGTGCAATTTCATTCAACTTGAAAGATAGGATAATTTATATCTCAATTTATCATCGCAATATTATTTTATTAATCGCGAATTATTTGTTTATTAACAAAGAGTCATGATTATCTCTGTTAGTTCGATAAAATTCTAACAGATGGCGGTATAAAGTAATTCGTTAACTTAAAGGATTGTGAGCCAAAGCAACGCGTGGCGGAGCACCCCTAGTTTAATAATAAATTATATTTAATAATTAAAGTTTTTGTTTTTTAATAAAATTTAATATTTCAAATGTCCCTATAGAAAACATTTTAGGTAAAAGTATTCACCACTCAATGGGTTAAAAATAAAAAATATAAACAAATTGTGTATTATCTTCAACGCTATACCAAATCATAGAAAAAACGATAAATAAATTAATTAATTAATTAAAGATCGGTAAAAATATATGTATCAATTTAATTATTTTATAGGATTATACAATAACAATGTATTTAAATCAATATTGGAAAGACGAGAGACTAGCATTTTCACAAGAGGAAGAAATTTTGACCCTAAGCGGTGATTTTGCTGAAAAAATTTGGGTCCCGGATACTTTTTTCGCAAACGATAAAAACAGGTACATACATATACATACACACACACACACACACACATAAACCAACTTCTATATGACAATAAGAGTTGACTTAATTAAAAAAAGAAAAGAAAAGTGGAATAGAAGAAGAAAAAAAAGGGAAAACAAAGCAAAAAAAAAAGAATTAGTATCCTTGAGTAACACACATGATTTAATTAACGAAACAAAACACAAATGATGTAGAAATAGATGATGATGATGATGATTATTATTATTCGTAAATAATAATAATAATAAGAACAATCGTCCATTATTCTTTTTACTTTATTTTTTTTTGTGGATATTTTTTATTTTTATTTAATTTTTTTTTTTTTTGCAGTTTTTTGCATGACGTAACCGAACGCAACAAACTCGTCAGACTATCCGGCGACGGTTCCATCACTTACGGCATGAGATTCACTACGACCTTGGCCTGCATGATGGATCTGCACTACTATCCTCTCGATTCGCAGAATTGCACCGTAGAGATCGAGAGCTGTACGAGAGTATATCAATTGAAAATCGTGTGTCAATTTTATTCATTTTTTTAATAATAATATTATATTAATCATATATATATATATATATTTTTTATTTTTATTTTTTCATATATTTTTAACTATAAAACGATGTTTTGTTTTTTTCTTTTTTTTTCTTTAAAATTCATTTTGTCTAATTATACGTATGGGTTATTAACCAGTTAAGCGTGTTTGACGACTATATCCGTCATTTGCTTGATTATCGCGACACACACCAGAGCGCGCGCACTCTGCGCACAAATCGCCACACTTAACTGGTTAATAAAAAGATAATTTTTTGTTATATAACAAAATTACGTAAATGAATAAAAAGAAAATGAGACGTAAGAAAATTATCTTTTACAAGTGACACACAGTTAGTGTCATAAATAGTTTAACAGGTTAATAGTTCAACATAAATACATATGTTTATTAACCTATCAAACATGAATAATATAATTATGAGAATATTATTATTGCATTACATTACAAAGTTTATTTTCTATATCAACACAGAGTTAATTAGAATTTGTTGGATAATAATTAAATGTATAATAATTGTAAACGATATAACATATTAATAACTTCTATGATCAGATAGGCAAAATTGGATATTGTGGGTGATCAATGGATGTGTAATAGTCAGTAAAACCGCAAATATAATCCATTCGTACAATTAATCATGTGGTACGCGAATAATATCTATGAATATTTACAGTAAATAGAACATGAATGGATAGGTACCATCTTTGATAGGTTAACGTGAATTTATTTTTACTTTTTTTTTAAAGATTTTTTTATTTCATTTTATTTTTATTTCATTTCAAATATATTTCAATATTACGGGAGGACTGAAAAGTAATGGTCGTTACTACGCACGTCAAATGTTTATATTAATCAAAATTATTTTAATCCAAAAAACGATTGATGATATTTAAAATTTTGCACATATCAGATAGAAAATGATTGTTGATAACTTGATTAATTAATTTAATTATTGATTAATAATAAAAAATTGTTTGACAAATTTATTTGTTTGAATTTTGAGGTTAAAAAGCGACATTACTTTCTACCTAATATATTAAAATATAATATCAAATATATTCTAATATTAAAATATATATATTGGGATCTTTGGCAGGGGCGTGGCGTAGAAATTCGACCTATCTACTCTAATTTGGAATTTAGCCACCAGATAGCGTATTCAAGTGCTAGAGATCCCAATATATATATTTATATATATTGTGATGCAATTTTATAATACTATAACAATCATTGTACATTATATTCATATAACCTGTTAATGATTTAATTATTATTATTATTGTTATTGTTTTTATTTAGATGGTTACACGGTACTGGACGTAGTAATGTATTGGAAGGAAACTCCAGTTCGTGGAGTTGAGGAAGCAGAATTACCACAATTTACCATAATCGGTTACGAAACAAATGACCGGAAGGAAAAATTGGCTACCGGTATTTATCAAAGGTTATCATTAAGTTTCAAACTCCAACGGAATATCGGTTACTTCGTCTTCCAGACCTATCTTCCGAGCATACTCATAGTAATGCTCAGTTGGGTCAGCTTTTGGATTAATCACGAAGCGACCAGTGCTAGAGTGGCCTTGGGTAAAAGAAAATTTCTTTTCCAATGCTCGATTATATTATACATCTTACTAGTCACCATGTTGTATTCAATGTCATTTGGTTACTTTGTATGATAAAAATGAGATTATTTTTACTTTCAAATTAAATGAAATCTCTGTCCCATTTTTCACTTGAGAAATAATTCTATTTGAGATTGCAAATGAGTCTCAAGCGAAAACAAAATGAATTATTTATTTATTCTGAATTTTTAATTGGGAATACACACACACACACAAATTAATAAAAAGAGATAAGATGAAGATGATGCAAATAAGATAGAAATAATTGAATTTGCAGGTATTACGACCGTTTTAACGATGACCACGATTTCTACAGGTGTTAGAAGTTCCTTGCCACGAATAAGTTACGTCAAAGCTATAGATATATATCTAGTTATGTGTTTCGTATTCGTTTTTGCCGCTTTATTAGAATACGCAGCAGTTAATTACACTTATTGGGGTGCAAGGGCTAAAAAAAAAGCAAGAAGAAGGATAACGAGGAACAAAAAGTGATTACCTCGAAAACTGGTTAGTTAATCAACATTTTAAGGTTTCCTTTGTGATATAAACGAAATGAGTTGGAATGTTTGAATGTTGTTAAAGGAAGCAAAGCTACCTCACCTTTTCCTGGTTCAACCGATGCAGATATTATTGAACTACAGGATTTAAGAATGTCACCATTACCAAGTATTAGAAATAGATCAGGTTTGATCAATACTTCTTCAACACCTGGACTAGGAAGAAATCACGATCCAGCCAAATTTCCACCTAGTTTTCGTATATCAAGAACTGTTGCTTATAATATGCATGGTAGAAACAGTGGACTCAGATATAGAGGTCCAAAACAAAATAAACCTAAGGTAATTGAAATGATTTTATAATTTTTCAAACAAATTTTATTTTTATTCATAATCAACAAAAGTAATTCGTTTAACAATCAAAATCAATGTTGTTTTTTTCTGTTTACATTTACATCACTGTTATGGTTGAACACAAAAGAATATAAATGAAAATATTTAATTTTTTACAATAATACCAATTACAATGTAAACATTTTAAAGTACATTGTTAAATTGGTTGTTAAATTTTTTTAATTTAAAAATTGATAATAGTTTTTAGTTCAATTATGATTTAAAAAAAAAATATATATATATATATATATATATATATATATATATATGCAAGATGTGTTACACACTTATTTGTGTTTATTATTTATGTGAATAAATTTTATATTTATATTTTAAATAAATAAATAAAATATAAATATAAAAATATCGAAGTTAATATAGGTAAAAACAAATTATAGTTTTTTATTTAAATATTATATATTATATATTATAATACAGTCTCTAGTTTGATTAGAATTTACAAAAAAATATAATACAAAATAGACATTTATTTTTGTTTATTATTCACATGAATAAAACATCTTTTAAACAAAACAAAAAAAAATATCTAAAGCTAATAAATACAAAAATAAATAATAAATTTTTATTTAAATATTCTATAATATTATTATTATTATTATTAATTGTTACAGGTATTACACGCAATTCGTAGAGGTGCATCGGTGTTGCGCGTGTCCATGCCAAAAATCAAAGACGTTAACGTGATCGACAAGTACTCGAGAATCATATTTCCTGTCAGTTTCATGCTATTCAATGCTGTATATTGGATATTTTATTTTGTATGAAAAGATATAAAGAAATTCAGTTAAAACGAACAAAATAAAATAACACAAAAAAAAAAAAACAAAAAACAAATCAAAACTAAAAAATCAAATCAAATAATTACGATCATCTCACAGTGTATGTTTTATTTCACATTTACAAGAGAGAAAAAGTGAGTGAAATAAAAAGAAGAAAAAAAAATATACTGAGAAAGGAAAAATACGTTTTTATTGGATTCGTTATGTGAAATACAAATATAAAATGATTGACTCTGATTTGATGAGAGAGAGAGAGAGAGAGAGAGAGAGAGAGAGAAGCAATATACATCAGGATCAATTGATCCTATTTTCGTCCTACAACTAGCAACTACTATGACAACAACAATAATAATAATAATAATAATAATAATAATAATAATAATAATAATAATAATAAAAAGGAAAGGTGTAAAGAAAAGAAAAACAAATTATTTCAAAATAATTGACGAACAGTTTGAGTGTCCTCAATCGAAAGCTGCCATAATTAATTTATCAAATTATATAAGTGTGGTGTTCTGAAAAACTTTCATCGCAAAAATTCGGATACACCGTGTATGTATATTAATAGAATTATTAAATATATATATATATATAAATCAAAACAAAATGATTGTTCGCAAAAAGAAAAAATCGAAAAACGTTGTGAATAATTTCAATGCTATTTATTATTTAATATGAAGGGTAGAGGTAAGGAGTATCATTTGTGCATATGAAAAGTGTCCGTCGTAATGCATTCAATTAAGGTGGCGCCACAGTAGCTTCAAGATAAATTTTAAAGAAAGCGCCAAATATTATTTAAAATAGTATTGATAAATAAACAAGGAATACAAATTTTACAACACAAATTTTTACTCATAACTATTTTGTTATTATTCATAATACTTTTTCATAAAATTAAATGATAAAAAAATCAATAAACGTACTATTCACAATTCACGAAATAAAATCACACTAGCTATACGTTTTCTCATAATAATACTTTAAGGTTATATTTTACTACATTATTTTGTACTACGCAAATAATTGAAATGTTCAATAATTAACTACTTTAGTCGTCAATAATATTAAATTATTTTAACTCAGGTATACTTGAATTCGTTTACAATTGTTACATTAATATCATACCTTTTGTCAACGTCAGCGCCATTGTGGAAGATTGTTGAACTGTTATTTATATCATACGCTGGACACTTTTTCAAATTTACCTCCCATACGAGATGATACTCCTCCTTACCTCCTCTCTCTACCCTCCATATTATTATTTAATCTTCATATTGGGCGTAGAATAAATTAGAAAGTTTCGATCGAATATTGAAACTAAACGCATATTATCAAAAGTAATTTTAATTAATCATTTCGAAACCAATTCCTTCAGAAATATCAAATAATAATTAAAAAAAAAAAAGTTCTCTACAATACTTAATCAACTGCCAAAACTTAAATAAATAAATAAATAAAGTAAATATATCCTTAAAACATTCATAAATAGCAATAAGAGGAGTAATAATCTTTTATTATTATAAAAAATAATAAAAAAATAAAAAATGGGAAACAAAATTCATGAAAAAAAAAAACAATTTTCATTTCGTTTTAATTCTAATCTTCGATTTAATGTATTTATACATATACATATACATATTTATGTATATCCTCTAAGAAACATAACCAATTGTATACGATTACATAGTACTCCTTTTAAATGAGTGAGAAAGAAAGAAGAAGAAGAAGAAGAAGAAGAAGAAGAAGAAGAAACAAACAAACAAAAAGATATAAAAAAAAACACGTGCTATTTTTTATTCGATCGAAAGAAACATCGATCATCAGTCTAGACATTTTTGTTTGTTTTTTTTTTTTGTTAGTCTATTTGAAATCTTTTCAATTTTTTTTTTTTTTTCAATCGCTTACAATTATATATATATATATATATTTATATAAGTGTATAAGATATAAATTGAATTAAGAAATTTTAACAGAAAAATAATAAATAAACATAACAAACACATGAATAAAAAGAAATTTGATTCGTGGAAAGTTAGTAGAAAGTATTTCAACGATAAAAATATATTGTACGATTAAAATGTAAAAATGTAATTTACGTTAAGTTTAACACAACATACAAAAATCGATTGTATGAATTCCAAAAAAAAAAAGGAAGAATTATTTTCAATAATTCTACAAACATATACATATATATATATATATATATATATATACTAGGTGACCCGGCAAACGTTGTTTTGCCATATAAATAATTTCCTAGTAATTTCTAGTGTAGACAAAAAATAGCTTACTTATTGTAAGTATGTATGTATGTTAGAATGTGTATATTGTATGTATGTAAGAATGTGGTATATGCGTGAAATAAGCATGGAGCGCTGTGAACGATGAGGGAATATAAAAATAACAAAAGGCAAACATTATTTTTAAGTTATTATAATTTATTCCTTAAAATTATATATCATTAATTAAACAATTACGACAGTAACACTATTAAACAATATCAATCTCTTAATGCTATAGCGTGAACAATATTTTTTGTTAGTCCATCTTTAGCTAACACAAACAAACTGGATGGTTTACCTACTCGAGAGCATGCCACGTATAATTGTCCGTGTGAAAAACATGGTGTTCTCAAATCTAATCCACAAACAGACATCGTTTGACCTTGGGATTTGTTGATAGTCATTGCAAATGCCAATCTAATCGGAAACTGAATTCACACTCACAACGTGCATTCACGCGATTGGCAAGTGCGCTTCCGGAATCCTCGCCGCCCATAAAGTAGATTTGTAAGAATTTATGTGGTTCGTTTGGCATTGGCAGCAGTGAGCCCATTTTATGATAAACTTGGCCTCTGATTTTGAATGTAGAATTGAATTGTTGACCATTTGCATTAGTATTTCGAACTATTTCTGTTGCTCCGAACGATGTCATTTGAAAGCATGAATTGAATCTTCGAATTGACTTCAGGAACACGTTAGAATCTGGATCCGTGCCGATAAGTAAGCCGTTCAATGGTTCAGGTGGTGTTTCAATTTCAGGTAGTTGCACTTTTCCTGACGCGCAACACATCCCAGCTGGCTCATTTTTGAATTTCAGAGCATGACAATGCGGACATTCCTTGTCCATAGCACCAATTACCACTTTTGAATGAGCATAATATTCAATATCGGGCTCATACTGGAATGCTAGACGCAGGAATGAATCAGATATAAATGCTCGATGTACCTGTTGTCGTTGTTGGTCACTTGTTCTTCGTCTATTGACTGTGAAACGGCGTGATTTTCGTTGTTCTAATCTTCTGACTTCATTGCGTTCAGCTCGTGTATCTTCTGTCTCTTCTTGATGCAATTGCGCCATTCTGACACGTGCATCAGTATTTTGTTGCTGGATTTGTTCTTCTGTTCTTTCGGATCTTCTATTTCGCAACTTTAGAGCTTTAATTGTACTGCGGCTCAAATCAGCCCCTTTGCGTTTTCTTGGCATTGTGATTTTTTGGAAACTATGAAAATCTTAATTGTTCAATTACATTTTTTTAATAAAATTAAATTAAAACTACATTTTTATAAGATCAACAACATAAATAAAAAAAAGTATACTTACAACACAAAATCCGTTGTTATTGGAAGCTCGTGTCACGTGTTGAGTACTTTTGAGGTTATAAAATCACTTGATTAACTAATCGTGCAAAATACACTCAAAATTGATAATTTAATTATTATTGATAAAATAGGAATGATTAAAAGTTAATATAAGAGTTACACTGAGATAGCAAAATAATAATTGTCAACGTTACTACTACACTTGATGCATAAACAATAATGATGGCCGACAACTGTGTAGGGAGTAAAAAAAAAGGAAACCGGCTTCGTTCTCATCCCTACTCCGTGCTGTTTACTGGGTCAGAAGTGACACCTATAGACATCTGGCGGGGATAATAATAACTAAAAAAAAGACGATTGATCAGTTTTCGACCGGAGAGGAAAAATGATTAAATTACTAAAATGGCTATTAAAAAATAAGGGTTGATCGTAGAAGGGTGAAAATTAAGGATTGTATGTATTTTTGTATGTTGTATCATAAAAAAATAGAAATTACAAATTTTGTCTAAAAAATGAAAAAAAAAGTTTAGGGGTGGACTACCCCTAACATTTAGGGGGATGAAAAATAGATGTTGGCCGATTCTCATAGATACCGGATAAGCACAAAAAATTTCATCAAAATCGGTCAAGCCGTTTCGGAGGAGTATGGGAACGAAAACTGTGACACGAGATTTTTATATATATATAGATATATATATATATATATATATATATAAATGATGAATTGAAGTGGCACAAAATCTCTTATTAATCTGCAAAAAAAAATGATCTTCTGTAAAAAAAATTGTCTAATGTTGATTTATTATGTTTTGTTATTTCTAAATTTAGTTACGTAAACAAACAAAAAGAAAAAAACAACATGACGTATTTACACAACTAACAATTTACTTTATAATTGTTTATTCCCTTATCTATTTAGGATATATATTTAAATAGTCAGATAATAATAATAGATAATTATATTTTAAGATAATTTTCTTACATTGAGTAACGTGTTATTTTCAAGTGCGAAGTTAAATAATTATCATGACAAATTCAACAAAGCTTAAATTGTTCAATTGACATTTTACATTTTTTTTTTTGGTTTGATCATTTTTTAAAATTGTATGAAATCTTTATATGCAACGGTTAATACAATGGGGAACCATTTAAATCTACAATATCTACATGGAACACCTTAGCATGGACACGAACCCATTTTTAATATTTTAGCATGGATATGAACCTTTTTATTATATATATATATATATATTATATAAAATTAAGGAATATTAAGGAATGACCTCGTTAGTCAATTACTGGTCACAATTTTATCGAAAATTTCCAAATTTCAATAAATTCAGTTTAAAAATTTTACTTAAAAAATAAATAAATAAATAAAGTACTTCATTTGATTAATTCAATATAACTCGTATAACGTTTAATTAATTTATTTTCATTTTGGCGATCAGTTCCCGTCCTGTTTGGTTCAGTTTCGTGTTTCAATTTTTACGAAAGTTTAAAAAAAAAAAAAAATCAAACCCACAAATACATTTACAAAATAAATTAACATAAATAATTATCATCATCATCGCCGTTTTATATTCATATATTTCAAATTATAAAATCAAATTAAACTGGCATAAGAGATATTTTTAATTTGATATATAAGAAAAAAAACACACACACACAACAAAAATCCCACTCTTACCATACGTCGAATAGAATCAACTATAAAGTAGCTTTCTACTATTTAATGGCGTATCAGTCAAATATTAGTGAGAATGATTTAATTTGTCGGTTAAAAAAAAAAAAAGAAAAAAAAACAGTGTTTAATAATAAAAATACTTCTTTCATAATCTCTACACGGGATATGAAAAGGAAAAGAAGAAGAAGAAGAAGAAGAAAAAAAAGTAGGAAAAGTAAATAAAGAAAGAAGAACGAGCTTGTTGTTACAATAAATAATGTCTCTCAATAAATCGATTAATTATAGACGACTTTGAACCAAACTGACTAGTGTTAGAAACAGATATAAATCTCATTTGTGAAATGGTAAACAAGACTTTCTCGTTTTTAATCGATTAAATGTCTCATCGTTTTGGAATGATCTTTTAACGATATTTTTCAATTTCATTCTACGACTAACCGTTAAGGAAGAATGACGTTTAACGTCATTTATACGTAATAACTTTCTTAGAACAATAAAACAACAAATTTGTAACTATTATTTGTTACGTGTGTGTAATATCTACATTGTTTTGTGTTGTGTGTTAAGTTAAATGTCTCTTATCATACTTATTTAAATATAACATTGTTATATCTTTAACACACATTGTTATATATATATATATATACAAATATTCGTGATCAAATTTTGTAAAACGTCAGGGTTGCGACAATATTCAATACTTTTATTGTTCTATTACTATCTTCTTCATTTGTGAAAGTTGTATCAAGTATCACATACCTTCTCGTGAATTTCTCTTCTCGTCTTTGATTGTTTTTACTTTTTTATATATACATATATATATATTTATTCCTTTCATGTCCTGTTTTCAGACAACAGTTTAATTTTAAATTTTGTTTACTTTCATTTCACATTATTATATACTTTTATCGGATAGAAAACAACTTTCTCGACTGATTAACATTTTAATAAGAAATATTATTTATTCATATAATGAACGAAGAAACGAAAGAAGATGAGATACATATGACAACGGTAAGCTTATTTATTAATTAATTATTTCATATTTTGTTATACAATATATTACATTATTTATTTATATTTAAATTTGTTTAATTCAATGTTAACTGATCTAGGTTATATTTTTTATTTCAAATATTTATATATATATATATATTTAAATTTGTACTTTGAACACAATTTTTAGGTTAATTATATTTCAACTAATTATATTCAACTTTATTGTTTCACATTATTGTTACTTACTTTTCATTTCCTTTTGAAAATGTTCTCATTTTATTTTATATATATAAATATATAAATTTGTATTTTGAACACAACTTTTAGGTTAATTATATTTCAACTAATTATATTCAACTTTATTGTTTCACATTATTGTTACTTACTTTTCATTTCCTTTTGAAAATGTTCTCATTTTATTTTATATATATAAATATATAAATTTGTATTTTGAACACAACTTTTAGGTTAATTATATTTCAACTAATTATATTCAACTTTATTGTTTCACATTATTGTTACTTACTTTTCATTTCCTTTTGAAAATGTTCTCATTTTATTTTATATATATATATAAATTTGTATTTTGAACACAACTTTTAGGTTAATTCTATTTCAACTAATTATATTCAAATTTATTGTTTCACATTATTATTACTTACTTTTTATTTCCATTTGAAAATGTTATCATTTTATTTAATATATATATATATTTAAATTTGTACTTTGAACACAATTTTTAGGTTAATTCTATTTCAACTAATTATATTCAAATTTATTGTTTCACATTATTGTTACTTACTTTTTATTTCCGTTTGAAAATCTTCTAATTTTATTTAATATATTTGTATATATGTATTATCTATCTATCTATATATATATATATATACTAAAGAACGTAATATGTCGCTTGTACAATACCGCGAAAATATAAATTTGTTTATCTACTTAAAGTGACATCATGTTTCTCGGTATTTATCATCTTTGAGATTATTTACTACGACTTATCATTCTTTTTATTTTTATCATACTTTAAGGTTAACTTCCTATTTTTTTTCTTTTTAATCTTTTCCACATTTTTATTTTTCTACAACATTCTATGAGATTACTTTTTTTTGTATTAATAGAAATTACTCATTGTTATTGCGTTTAATCTTGAATACAAAAATTGATGTACATTTTATAAATTTACATAAATTATTATTTAATTAATATATAAGATTGAAATATAAATGTTTCATGTCATTTTCATTTATAGCCTGAACTCATAGAACATCACGGTTATATACCTGAAACTCATTATATTTGGACAGAAGATGGTTATTGTTTAACAGTACATAGAATCATAGGACCCAAAACATCAAATGAACAATTGACAGATTCCAATGTTACATCTAACACAGAACAAAATGTTACTGATGACTCAGAAATATCAACTTTATTAAATGTTGACAAATTGACACTTAATGAAAAGCCTGAAAATAATTCATCATCCAGACCACCGGTTATAGTAAATCATGGAGTACTTTCCAGTTCAGCAGATTGGGTTTTACTTGGACCGCAGAAAGCTCTTGGTATGGCTCTTCAAAAAAAAACTTGAAAAATATTTTGAATGAATTACAAATAACATTAATTCTTTTATTTATATTTATATAATATTTTTATCAGCGTATACTTTGTGTCAAGCTGGTTATGATGTATGGTTGGTAAATGCACGTGGTAATGCGTACTCCAGAAAGCATAAAATTTATACACCGAAGAACAGAGAGTTCTGGGACTTTAGGTAACCTTACTTTCAAATATTATCATTGATAAACTTAAAAGATATGTGTAATATTTGTTTATCATTGAATTACAGTTATCACGAGGTGGGATATTACGATTTACCAGCAATAATAGATTATGTTTTGGAAGAAACTGCCAATTCGGAATTATCTTATGTCGGCTATAGTCAAGGAACTACTGCATTTTACGTAATGGGCAGTGAAAGACCTGAATACAATGCTAAAGTTAAAGTAATGGTCAGCTTAGCGCCAATAGCTTTTTTATATAATCAACAAAGTCCATTACTCAAATTAGTTGTACATTTTTATAATTTAGTCGAGGTAATACAACAATATTAATTATTTATTCTTCTATATTCGTCACATTTGTTTGTTTGTTTTATAATTATGATAATTTATGTTTTACAGTGGGGTTCTTTTTATTGCAATATACATCATTGGTTTCCTCATAGTAAGTTTCAAGCACGTGCAGTTAGTACCATTATTCGTAATGCTCCTCCCGCATTGACAAAGAGTTTTTGCAATTGTTGGTTTCACATAATTGCTGGATTTGGTAGTAATCAATTGGACAAAGATATGTTTCCTTTAATTTTTGGACACTTTCCAGCTGGTGTTTCAGCCAAACAGATTATTCATTATAGTCAAGGCATTGTATCAGGTATATACAAGAAAACAAATTAACACACTCATCAATGGTTTTCATTAAACATTTCATTATATTCAACTTGTCGTTCAATCTTTTTAAGGAGCATTTAGAAAATTTGATTATGGGTTTAGTCAAAATTTAAAAAAATATGGTTCATCTCAACCACCAAAATATGATTTAAGAAAAGTTAAAGTACCAGTGGCAATATTTTACGGAGAAAATGATTCTTTGACACATTTTTCGGTAAGTAACTTCGTTATTTCAATTTATTTTCTATTTAATTTCTATATTGTCATGATTATTATTATTTCATTAAAATGTTGTTTTACAGGATGTGCAAAAAATTATAGACAAGTTACCGAATGTAATAGAGACGAAGAAAATCGAATATTCGAAATTTAATCATGTCGATTTTCTATGGGGTAGAGATGCTAAAAAACTTGTTTATAATAACGTTGTAGCAGTATTAAAACGATTCTAATTACACTTATAAATATTGGAAACCATTTTGGAAAAAAAAAACAAAAAAAAGAAACTAATTATAATACATATATATATAGATAGATAGATATATTTACATATATAAATAGAATTCATATTTAAATAATCAAATATGCATTTGTAAAAAGTTGATCGAAGGACATCTGGATGGTTCAAAGATTACAACAGTCACCCAGAAAGCAGCAAATTTGCAGGTTCAAGTTTCGATTAATCCAGTTAGTCCAATGGCCTAATTTTTTCATGAATAATTCTATTTATATATATATATATACATATAATATGGGTATTATTTATTTATAATAGTTGTATATATTTATATAGATATTGTTAATAAATATATTATAAATTATGTGTTATTATACAATGAATAATATCATAGAAAGGTTTATAAGAAAAAACGTGCTTCCATGAAGTAATAGTAGTAACCTTTTTTTATAATAATATATATAAAAATTTCATTTTTCCTATGATATTTGTATTATGATATTATAAATGTGCTATTATAATAATAATAATAATAATAATAATAATAATAATAATAATATAACTAAAAATTATATCTCATAAATTGATAGTAAAATATTTTATTAAAAATATGTTACACATTATCCTGTTTAACACAAAGAAAGAATTATACAGTTGGCAAAATTAAATCTACGAATTTAAAGATTAAAAGTAAAAAAAAAAAAAAGAGAAGAGAAGAGATTTCGAGACGAATCCATTCATTTGTTTGTTTGTTTGCACATTATTTTTTTCAAAGTCAAATAATTATTAACATTAATTATAAATGTTATTCTCATAATTATATATCATCATCAAACTTATATATTAAAACGTATTGCACATATACAATTAATTACAGTTTGAAGAAAAACAATTTTAATTATACATCAACGGAATGTTTCTTATTTTGTTTTTTTTTTTCGTTTTTTTTTTTTTTTTTTTTTTTTATATAGCACATGATAGTATACAATGGTTTATTACATGTTTTTTTTTTTTTTTTTTTCTACCTAGTATATTAAAATATTTTGTATATTATATACGTCGTCGTAGTTTCCAAGAAAAAACTTCAGTCTTAAAACGCTAATTGTAATTTTTATTTTTTTTTTAATTTTTTTTTTTTTTTTTTTTTTTTTTAAATGCTTCCAAACACACGGCCAAGAAAAATTTGTCTTCTGTCAAATTCATTAAAAATTATTTAACAAAATTCTATCTATTGTTTATAATTTATAATTTATTATTATTATTATTATTATTATTATTATTATTATTTTCTTCTCGTTTAACAGGAAATAGTTTTTTTTTATTTACTTTTTTTTTTTTTTATATATTTGACGAATTAATATGGAAATATTTTGAAAAATAAATTGTTAACTGTATATATACATATATGTGTATATATAAACTGTATACATATTACAGTTAACTATATATATATACATATATGTATATATAAACTGTATACATATTACAGTTAACTATATATATATATATATACATATATGTATATATAAACTGTATACATATTACAGTTAACTATATATATACACATATATGTATATATAAACTGTATACATATTACAGTTAACTGTATATATATACATATATGTTTATATAAACTGTATACATATTACAGTTAACTATATATATATACATATATGTGTATATAAACTGTATACATATTACAGTTAACTGTATATATACATATATGTATATATAAACTGTATATATATTATAGTTAACTGTATATATACATATATGTATATATAAACTGTATATATATTATAGTTAACTATATATATATATATATATATATATTTTTTTTTTTTTGTTAAATTTGAGATAATATATATAGTAGTAATATATTTGAATATAGTCAAGAGAAAATTGAAAACTATACCATATATATGTATATATGTTCTTCCGTTCTACTACTTGTATCGTTATTTCTTAATAATAAATAAAATTATAAACAGATCTATTTTTTTTGAAATCAATAAAAAATGTATAATTGCAATGTGCATTAACAAATGTATAATATCATTGCCGTATAAATTAACAAATGGAATATCATTTATATTTAATAATTATTATATTTGCTGCGATGTGGAATGTTCGATTTTTTTTTTATATCCTTAAATATCAATAATAATAATAATTATTCGCTGGTAGAGATACACACAACAGTTGTATAAAAAAAAAAAAAATAATAATAATATTACATAATATATGATTTAAACATTATTAATCTTATAAAATACAGCTGCAATTTTTTTCATGCCATTTTATAGAGAATTCAAACTTTTCGAAGATTTTTGAATATACATGATGTGGATTCTCGTTATATTATAAATCTTTTTTTTTATACTGGCACATATGTATATGTATAATGAATGCATGTATAAATTTAGACAAATTTGCAAACGAATATAAAAACATGTAATTTATATTACATAGATCGAAACTTCTCAAAATTTGATTCTCAACTCCATTACAGAGAGGATCACAGGAATTTAAATATAAATAACAAAGTATTCAACATACAATGATAAAAAATTAATTGTACAAATAGTATATCAATGAATTTATGATATTAAAAAAGAAAATACTGTAAAATCTATATTCATAGTTGTAAAAAAAAAGAAAAAGAAGCTTGAGAAGCCTTGATATAAATTTTCATTCTAATAATAGTATTTAAAATGAGTACATAAAAAAGCATGAAAAATAAAACATCTTTTTGTTTCGTTTCATTTTCATTTGTAAAAATTAAAATGTTAGTATTATAATATCATAGAGTATTATATATATATATATATATATTAATTGATATTATTATCGATATATTAATGCTCTATATATCATTTATCTATACTTACTAACTATAATATCAATAAAAACATAGAATTTCAATCCGATTTTTTTTTTTTTTTTTGAATTGTTCAATATTATTCGTGTACGTTCTAAAAAGATCTCACAATATCATATTTTGTATAAAAGATAATGCAAAAAAAAAAACAATCAAATTAAATACTGTATATTTAAGCTACGCAAAAGTTTGTCAAACAAAACAAAACAAAACATTGTATTCTATTACGTATGCGAAAGAACAAATTTTTGTTTAATTAATTTCATTTTTTCTTCTATCAACAAATAATTACAACAACAAAATATTTCGAAATTATATTACTTTTTTTTTTCAAGGAAGAAAATTTAAAATGAGATAATTCGTTTGGCAGTTAAGTACCACGCAATTCTAGCTTCGTGCGAGATAAGAATAGTTTTTTTTTTTTTTTGTTTAAATATATTTTGTTTGTTTATCGACATACAAAACTGTTCTCTTTGTTTCTCTTTTTCTTCTTCTTCTTCTTCTTTTTTTTGTATCAACAATTCAAATAGTTTAACCAGTTAAGCGTGTTCGACGACTATATCCGGCATCGCTTGATTATCGCGTTCACACACCAGAGCGCGCGCACTCTGCGCACAAATCGCCACACTTAACTGGTTAACTCTGCGAATGCAACGTCCTTGTGTGCACGTATTCACGTGCAATGAATGTACTACCATATAGATATACTTTATATATATATATATGTATGTAATTAATAATTAACAAATAGATTTGTATGTTGGTAGCAAGCGGTAAGAAATATATCGTAACAATAAATGCAATGTAGAAATTTGAATAATTATTTTCTACATTCATTTTTCATTTTGTTCTATTAAATGCTATTGAGAATTTTTTTTCTTTTTTTTTTTTGATATCTTACATGCAAATATTATTAATTTTTGTCTCTTCTATAATTTATTAATAATTTATACTTACAAAGATTGTGACGAGGAATGTTTTTTGTTGCAGCATTATGCGCTTTCTTAAATGGAATTCAAACTTATTGACTGCTATTTTGTTTTTCTTTTTGTTCTCTTTTGTTCAAAATATTTGTACAAATAGATTTCATCATCCTTATTTTTCTTTTTTCCTTTCTTTCTTTTTGTTTTGTTTTTTTTGTTGTTGTTGTTGTTGTTATTCTTCTATTACGTTCCTTTTCTCCATTTGTTATTAATTTTTGATCGTGTTTAATATAATAATACTTGAATAATTATATATTATATATATATATATACTAACATATTTCGCTTTGAGTTCTACTAGTTTTTGTTTCTTATAACAATATACGCGTATTAAACAACGTAAGGCTGAAAGCTTAGTTTCAATATTTCAAATATAGCTCCTCTATCGAATATTAATTAATTCACTTACGATTATTCGAACATTGAATGCTTGAAAAATTGTACGAAGAGACGATTATATATATATTATAAAAACGAAGTATATTATCTTTGCGAAGACTGGAAAGGCCCTTTTTTTTTGTGTTCTTTTTCTTTTTTGTGTTAGATCTATTAGATTCAACATTATACGTTTTCAATGAAAATTCTTGAAATATCTGTTATTATGTAATTTTTAAGATAGATTAATAATTACGATAATCTATATCGTATCTAAGAAATAGATACATTTAAAGCGAAAGATGATTTATATATATATATATATATATATATATATATATATATATATATATATATAGTCTAATTTTAATTTTGCATGCACTTGTTGTGTATCAATTCAGGCACGAATGAATCGTCGCAACGTAGCTCGAGCACAACGAACCCAGCCTTTGTGTATTGGCAAAGGTATTGGCAATGATTCGATGTTCAATGTAGGCGGATGGTTCTGTCATGTACAATGATCACCGTATGCTGTCCAACGTGCATCATCGCTTTCATGAGTTAAATAACGGTATCCTACTTTATTTTCCAATTCTCTTAAATCACACCATGTTTGATAATCCTATTAGACAGCACATGAATATTATTAATGTTTATTACTTAAGAAAATAAATGCAGAATTGATTATATTTCAATATTTCTTACCTGCAACCAAACATGTTGTAAACTTTTATCCACCGTATATCTTTTTCTTTGTTTTACTTGTAATAAATTGTTAATTAAATCGATAGCTGAAAATAATAGACGTCCCCAATGAAGATTTAGTAGAATTATTGGTAATTACGTATTAATGCCATTGTAGCAAAAATTCCGCTAATGCGCCAATAAAGAGCAATCTTGTTGTTCGCATACAACAACCGTTAGGATTGCGTCAGGATTTCGTTAGGGTTTCGTCAGGGTTATGGCGACAGCATCAGGTGAAAGTTAAATTCTATATTGGCCCCCATTTTTCACCGAAATCCGATTGTGTGACTACTTTTTATAAATAAACTGTTTTGATTTTAAATTTAAGGTGTAGATTGGGTCGCATTAGAGGAATTTTGCTGCAGTGACGTTAATACCTAAGTAACGTGAATGATTTTTTTTTATAAATAAATAGATAATTTCTTATAATATAAGTTTACCGTCAGATGAGATTTCTTTCCATGGTGTAGGTGGATACATAAATGCAGCATTTTGAATTTGTTCGTTGATATCTTCTTCCTCGTTGAATGGAAATGTACCGCTTAATGATACATAAATAATAACTCCTACACTCCACATATCCAATGAACGATTATAGCCCTTATTTCTCAATACTTCTGGTGCTAAATATGCAGGTGTTCCAACAACGCTTCTTCGAAAACTTTTCTCTCCGATAATTCGCGCAAAACCAAAATCACACAGTTTCACTTGTGTAAATTCATTGTCACTACTGAGTAAAACATTTTCAGGTTTTAAATCGCAATGAACGATATTTTTACTGTGCAAATGTTTCAATGCAACCAATATTTGTGTTATGAGAAATTTTGTTATTCTTTCACTTAGACGTCCCATTTCTGAATTTAATATCATCTCTAACATATCACCTTTCAATTTTTCCATAACAACAAATATTCTTTCAGGTGTCTCAAACATACGTTCCAAATTGACGACCCCGCTGTGCGATAGATTTTGTAAAATGGCCACTTCATTTTTAAGTTGTGCTTCTTGTTTAGTAGGAAAACGTAATTTATCAATAACTTTGATGGCAACTGCTCTACCACTTTTACGATGTACACCACCATAAACTATACCAAATTGACCTGATCCTAAAACTTCATCGGGAAATATTTGATAGAGTTGTGACATGTCAGTTATATTTTCTTCCGGTTCTGTTGATTCCTCTTGATCTACTATTATATAAATGACATTTATTTTTTAATATATTAATAAGATGACAATAATAATCTTGACTTACTAGTAGAAGCTGTAGTTACTGGCATAAGTGCTTGTCTAATATTAGTTTCCCATGATCTAGCTACATGTACACCTATACCACTTTCCGATGCTGGAACTTGACCATTGTTTTCACCATAAGTTGGATCTTCTCCAACGAAATAATCAACAGTTGATGTTTTTAACTCAAAACAATGCATTATAGCTAAAATCAATATATTATTTTTTTTTTCTTAAATATTTCAAATCATATACATATATTTGATTATAATGAATTTATATAATTGAACACTCACGCGAACGAAGTATCTTAGCAGTTTCAATCGACAAAATTTCAGCTAGTGGAATTTCTTTGTAATACTTAGAACTACTATCACTTTGAAAAAGTGTTATAGCTTTAGTATCCAATCGCCAATAATGTTTTTTCCTCTGTAACCCATTAAGTATCGTTAATTTAAAGTCTGAAGAAAATTTGAATCATCTTCAACTCACCACTGGATCACGATTCGTAAAGTGTACCATCCAACCTTCTTTCAAAACTTTCGAACCACGTCGTTTTGTATGTTTAACACTTTGAACTATACGCATTAATGGAATGTTGTTACTTGGTGTAGAACTGCAACTGAACAAATATTATTTTACAACATTGGAAATTAGTCATTTTTATACAAATAGAAGGAACATACCTAGATGGTCTGGATTTTTGGAATTCATCATAATTAACATCTTCATTTGTTTGTATGTGATCCTATATAAAAATACAATAAAAGTATTATTTTATATTTATATATATATACACATTTTTATTTAAACAAAATAATATTTACTGTATATTCATCGGGAGCTTTATTTTCATCCGTTATATATGTGGGCAATTTAACTGGTAAAAGTAATTCTGTATCACTGTCTCCATCACCTTCTTCATTTCTACCATCACATTTACCTTCTGGTTCACTACCAACACCACTGTCAGGATATTCATTACCTAAAATAATCATGTTTCAATGTTAAGAATACATTTTCAAAAGTAATAATAATAATGATTGTTATAAATATTCTATGTACCAGTACTGTCACGTGGATTCTCTCCAATACAATCTTTTGGAATTTTTTCAATACACTTTTTGTGAGCATTGTATTGACAATCTTTACATTGTAGGCCTTGCTTGAATAAGCCTCTTAATAATTTTTTACAATGCCCACAAACCGTTGGACGTGTATACGTGTGTAATACAAATGTATGTGGAATTTTGATACGAGTAGCAACCTCTTTTTCAACCCAAATTGTTTTTCCACTCAATGACGGTGAACGAGATTGTTTTGGAGTGACTATGCTTGGAACTGCCTATAAAATGAATCAATCAAAACTATGTTTTTCAAATTTAATTAGAAAATAATTAAGTGAACTAATTATTACAATGTTATGATATCCTTACCAAAGTATTATTACTTTGATTTACATTGGGTATATTATTTGCACTATGATTGTCATCACTAATGCTAGTCAAGCTACTTGTAGAACCTTGACTTGGGGATCTTGGCACATTTAACATTGCAGAACTACGTCTCCTTTGACTGCCATCTTGTGAACAGTTATTAGGTACTTTAGTAACACACCGTTTATGATAATTCATACCACAACCTGTTAAATAAAAGAATATATATATGTATATATATTATTCAAATGTTCTGTATATTAATAATAAATTGAACAATATTCAATATTTACCTTCACATTTAAGACCTTGTCGTACAAGACCAAACAACATCTCTCCGCAAAAATCACAAAATGTTGGAACTTTATAAGAATGAACGGTTAAAGCATGAGGACGAATTGGAACATCTTCACTTGGCACTTGAGCTTAAATTTTATACATATTATATTTAATTTATTAATATATATATATATATACATTATAATATTTGAAACTTACCAGTTAGAACAATTTCAACTAGTGTTTCATCCACAACCTCCATTGCATTGGTTATTAATTGTAAAATATTAGTAGAACTGTAATCATGTTTGAACAGAAGTAATCTTTCATACAGATGACTTAACCCATGATCTGGACACTTGGCATTTATAAAGTTACACGCAAAATCTTTCAATGCTTTTAATGTCAACGTGCTAGCTTCTACGGTGACAGTGTCACGAGTTAAACCAAATTGAAATAGAAATGTAACTTCTGGTCCCTCCATGTTTTTACCGGTTTTTATCTGTAAATTCAAAGAATTATTTTCAATATGTAAAAAAGAAAAAAAGAAAAAAAAAAGAAAGATTGATATATCATTAAAAGAACACAATTGACATGCTTCTATTCTAGAAACATAAAATCTTCCAAAATATAAAGCAACTTGGTAATTGGTACAAAGAGATATTCATGAAAATAACAACAAATATACAAACAACTGTTCTGTAAAAACAAAAACCATGCTCAAACGATACAACACAGAAGAGACAGACAGACATAAAAGAACATTTGAAAATAATTATTATAAGAAACACACTCTATACATGGATGTAATGATGATTAGAAAATTCAGGAACAATCCTATGTCTGTCATTAACTGAAACATCTGTCAAAAAGTTGGAAGATCTCTTGGTATTGCTGTTGAAGTATTGGATGCATTTTTGAAGATAAACAATTGTTCTATAACAGGAGATCAAAAATGAACAAATTGAACAAAAAAACAATGTATTTAATAATAATTATATATATATATATATATGTGTGTGTATGTTTGTTTGTTTGTTTGTTTGTTAACACTCTTTCTTTCTTTCTTTCTTATTTCTTAAAGTACAAGTAATTACTAAAAAAGAAATACAGAAACAAAAAAATTATATTAAATAAAAAAATAAAAATACAGAACATTTACGTACTTCAATTTCGTATTAAAAATAATTCCTCAATTAGTGAAATTGAAAATTGCGGGATTTTCGAGTCGATTGTTTCCACAAGTGTCATCGAGGAGCGTCAACTCCATGCCTGACACACATTCGTCAATGACATTTTACAGTTATCTCTGACCGACCCACCTTGACATAAACTTTTAGCATTCCCAGTTAAGCAAGAGAACAAAAAAAAATATATGTACGATTTGTCTCAATGGATAATAATAATTGTTTGTAAATCAATAATTAAAATGATTTATTATTACAATTAATCAAATAATTAAGATGGTGTTAGTTGTACCTTTATAGTTTTTGCTTTTAAAACACAAATCAATGGATTTACGTTTAAGCGACATGTATGTGTCACTAACACACATACACACACACACACACACAACACAGAGGATTTATGTTAACATGCTAATCCCAACTTTGTTGGATATCGGCTATGCTTGGGGATTTTAGAATCCCCTTAATATTATACACATACCTGTGAATAGTGAAAAAAAACAAAGATAGAAAGAGACAGAGAGGATATACAGTATGGTTGTACGCATGAATATTATTCATGTGTTTTTTTTTTTTTTTTTTTTTAAGGGAACCAATAACAACAATTCTTACCAAAGCCAACGTCACAGAAAACAAAAAGTGTTTTCATTTAAAACCAATTTTTATCTTTCTAGATTAATTGGACAAGTATATTTGATTATTCCATTCGGTTAGAAAATAATAATATTAATGGTGTCGTAATCAATCGTAATATGTTACACAATGTAATATCTGATTTATCGTATTTTATTGTATAAAGAGAAAAAAAAACAAAGGAATGTGATGCAAACAATGCATTTGATAACAGTAACGTAATTATACTTTCATTGATAAATTATGTTATGTCTGTTGCATTTTGTTTTGTTTTTGTATTCTAGTGTTTGTAAATATTGTATTATCGTTTAATATTTTTTTTATCTTACATCATAGAAATGATAATTATCTGATTTTATTTATCTTATCGATGTAAGGGGTGTGACTATTTATAAATTATTATGATTACGATATATTTACAATCATTCATTTGACTATTTTATTTTGATCTAAACAAAGATAAATATTATATTAAAAATGTGTTATTTATCTAGTTTAAATGAGATATACATCTGTTGGATTTCTAGAGAAAGAATCGGATTGGTCGAGGATTATCTTTAAGATAATATTTTCGTCCAATCTTAAGACTTTTCTAAACTCTCGTAGTACCAATATGAACCTCGTAGTATTTCTATGTGAACCATAATCATAAAATAACATGCACATTCCTTAAATCATTTTTTTCTTTTTTTTTTTTAAATTATCTTTCTTCAACAAACAAACAAACAAACAAACAAAAAACAATTTCAATTAAAATCTGAAATCAATTTATAAACAAAACAAAAAATATGAAATGAACGTATGCATATATTATTCATTAATCTTACTACGCTAATCTTTTTTTATCTATAGAGAAATAAATAAATGACACGTGAATATAAAAATAAGAAAAAAAAAGTAAAAAATAAAAAATCTAAAATTAATTTGTTACATAAATAAAATGGAGGAAAAAGAAAAAAGGAAAAAAAGATCGACGATAGATAAAACAGTTTTTTTTTTTTTTTGAACATTTTAAAACTCGGTTGATAAGTTTGAAGGTACAGTCGGTAAATCGTAAGCCAGGTGTTCGCAGATGAGTTTTACCTGAAGCAATGAAAGTAAAGACGAGGAGAGGGGGAAAAGGGTATACCCTGACACAGGTGTGCGTAAGAAAAAAGAGAGAAAGAGAGAGTGAATGAGAAAAGAGCGAAAGAAAAAGAGGCGGGAATAAACGAATGAGTAAGAGAGAGAGGTAGAATTTATTAAATTAACTGACTAAAGAAAGATAGCAATAGTAAAAGGGGAGTTTATGGTAAAAGGGTAGGGAGAAGAAGGATCTTCTCTAAACCGATGGAAAGCAATGGGTTGGTTAGGTGAGTGTTCGTTCGTTTTAAAACAGTCTATCGGTGGACGCCATACTCGACGCACGTCCCAACTTCGGCTCCGTGGCCGAAGGCCACCACCACCATCACTACCACCACCGATTCTATTCTTCTTATATTTTTTTTTCTTTCTTTCTTTCTTTTACACTCACCTCTCTTTGATCCTTTTAAATTATTTCTTTCATAAATCGCGAAATAAATTGTGTTTCTTTGATAAACACATTTTCAATTAATTTTTATTCGAACGAAGGATCAAACGTTCGATCAAGTGTTCTAGGAATTAAACAACTAAAAATTTGGACTGAGGGGAACAGGGAGGAAAGGAGGATGGTGTTTTAATTTTTGTTTAAAACAAATTTTTTAGGAAACTAATATACATATATATATTGATCACAAGGAAAAGGAAGAAATATGACATCGGAACGGTTTCACAAGTGAGTTTTCCTTTTGCAAAAGGAACTGGCTTTATATACCTTCTTACCTGTACTACACAAGGGAGTTTTACTTCTTCTTCTTCTTCTTCTTCTTCTTCTTCTTCTTCTTCTGCTTACTATTATTATTATTATTATTATTATTTTCTTCGATGCGTTCGCTTAGCCTCGACGACAAAGACGTGCTCAACTGAAAATCATTCGGGTAGATCATTCCACTTGTATTGTTTTGTTTCATTTGATTTTATTTTATTTAGTACTTAATGTTTTTCTAATAATTTAATATCAAATAAAAAAAATATTGAAAGAAAGGTTGGTTGAATAAGATCGTAATAATACAAAACAAAAAATGTTATAAGGGAAGTTTTATGGATTCCAATCGATGTCCGATCCTTTTGCAACATTATTGGATTTTATGGTTATAATAACAAAATTGGATTTTATGCTTGAATGAAATTATTATCGCAATTTTATAACTCAAATTATTATCATTTTTGTGTCCTATCTTTTCTTTTTTTTTTGGTTTTTATTGTTCTCTTACACTTTGAGTTAACGAGGTGTGTTGGTTTATTTTTTCCCGCCAATTTGACCTTCCCCCCCCACCAGTTCGTTTTTTTCAGGAAACGTTCAAACGAAAGTTTTCCAAGAATTTGATCTCGTTAATATATAAATCATTTTTTTTTTGTTATTGTTGTTATTGTTGTCTAATTGGCGTCTAATTTTTGTGGTATAATAAATGAAATAATTGAGATAATACGAAATGAAATTTCTAATAATCCAATTAGAACGAAATCAGTGAGATTGAATTATTAAGAAATAATTGTGGGAAATGGTATTTAAGGAAATAATAAAGAAATATATTCTTATACCTAGTTACCTAGAAGCATGTATTTAATAAAACATAGAGAAAGACTTTAGATTTTATTGCAAATGCAATGCGTGCATCGAGCACGCGCACGTTGAATTTATGCACGAGGGAGATAGGTTACTTTTGTTTCATTCAACGCGTAAATTTATCGTCCGTCTAACAACACAATACAACACACACACACATAACACCTTTAAGAGAGTAGTATAAGTGTTTGCTTGTTCACGATGGCACGTGTTAGATATCAAAATATAGAACAAGAACAAAAAATATAACACATATTTTAAATAATATTCAAATATCAATTATTTATAGAGAAAACTTTGTAAAGATAAATCCGCCATATTGGGGATTTTTCATATAACATTTTTAAAAAAGAAAAAAATAAATCTAAATACAAATTACATTACAGTAATTGTAATAACACATAAACATAATAAATATTTAAATAAATTGTTTCAATGTAGAACAGTTTTTGGAAACGACAAATCCGCCATATTGGAATTTTCATATAACATTTTTAAAAAAGAAAAAATAAATCTAAATACAAATTATATTGCACAAATATTATTACAATAATTGTAATACCATACTAAATACATAATAAATACTTAAATATGTAATTTTAATAAAGAGAACAGTTTTTGGAAACGACAAATCCGCCATATTGGAATTTTCATATAACACTTGTAAAAAAGGAAAAATAAATCTAAATAAATATAATAAAATAATATATATTATATTTATATATTATTACAATAATTATAATAACATATAAACACATAATAAATACTTAAATATACAATTTAAATAGAACAAATTTTTTTCGAAACGACAAATCCGCCATATTGAATTCATTAATACATTAACTAACCAATTACAATTATTCACATAGGTTCTATCATATTTCTTAGATATATTTAAACACCAAAAGAAATCAAATATATTACTATTATTTCGATTATATTATTTTATGGGTTATTTTTTTTTCAATATCCTCTGATATCACAAAGATGATAAGTATTGCAATCCATCGCAAATAGTTAGTTATTTGCTGTTAAACGAGCCGTGTCGTTGACGTTAGATATCATCGTTCATGGGTTTTAATGGAATAATATATTTTGTAGTTCTTTTGTTATACCCAAGTCTGAAACCGCTCCGGCTGGTTTCTTCTTATTAGTCGACTTACGATTCCGATATCGGAAACTCTAGTGCAGCAGTACGGGTTTGTTGTTGTTGTTGTGTGTGTATGTGTGTGTATGCCGCCCTAGCAAATTCTTTCGAGTTCTACCAGGCTCTCGCGTTCTTAGGGCCATTCGCCAATGGCTGAGCAATCCGCTAGAAATTCATAGCCTACCACCATCATACACACACACACACACACACACACATGTATATATATATTTAATAAATACCTTCGTAGTCGAATAAGTTTCTCGTTTGTCCAGTAAATGAAAAAATAAAACACACAAATAGTCTACACAGTACATTATGCATATATATAGGTTATGATTATTATTTGAAAAAAAATATAACCTCACAATATAAATTCCACCCTTATTTAATGAATCCAACATTAATTCGATAACCTGATAATATTTCTTTCCGATTCTTGTTATACACTGTTTAATTATTTGTTGTACTCTTTACGGGAGGGTTTGATTTAAATCGTCACGAATGGAAAAAGTTAGGTTAGATATGTAAATAGTTAGACATGAAAATGTAAGGATAAAATTGTCAGTAAATAATATTATTTTCTACTAGTTGGAAAAAAAAGGTTGTATGGAAATCTGGAAATAAAACTTGGGTAGCGTGTAAACTCGTTAAAACTTTTTGAATATAATCTCGTACGTGTTCGTGTCACTTCCTTTTGTCCCTTTTTTTTTTTTCCAACGTGAATACAATTTTGTCCTAGTTTCATTTCTCCCAGTAAGATTAATATCTAATTGCTTTGTGTTGGTTTAAATCACTGACGAACAATTACACATATGATTTTGATTTATCAAAATATAATCTTCTTTTCTATTTCTATTACATCAACAAGCTACATTTTTTATTTGTAATACAAAATTGAATTATAAATTTCATTTTTTATTTGAAAATAAAATAAAATAAAAGCCCTTGTCGTATTCCTAACCTAAAAAATATTTTTCATATTATACTACCCTGATCATAACGCAACCCTAACCTAAAAATATTTTTTATATTATAATTGAGATCTCTAACACTTGAATACGCTATCTGGTGGCTAAATTCAAAATTAGAGTAGATAGGTCGAATTGCTACGCCATGCCTCTGCCAGAGATCCCAATACCCAAATCTTAATATATATAAATTACGTGTCACGTTGTTTGTCCGCAATGGACTCCTAAACTACTCAACAGATTTTAATCAAATTTTCCACACTGTGTGCAGTTTCATCCAACTTGAAAGATAGCATAGTTTATATCTCAATTTATAATCGCAATATTATTTTATTAATCGCGAATTATTTCACACATTATATTTACCACATTTCCACACAGCAACGCATGGCGGGGCACCCCTAGTTATATATATAACGCAACCCTGACGCAATCCTAACCTAAAAAATATTTTTTATATTATAACACTAGGTCTATTAATTATAAAAAAAAATATATTAAATTATATTTAACAATACATTGTTGTACATATATGTATATGTGTGTGTGTGTGTAAGAATGGAGAAAGCTTTAATAGAAAAAGTTAGGTTGAACGAGGTAGAAGAAAATCGTTGGAGCGTGTTCGACAAGGTGTTAAAGTAAAAGAGCCGAACGAATTAATCCATAATTAAAAGAGAGATTATCAGAGACCTGGCGCGAGAGATTAAACGTAATTGGGTGTTGAGAGACCAGGAGAACGTGTAAGAGTTTAGCGAAAGGTACTTGAGACACCTTCTCGATGACATGCCACTGACTGAGTCTGTTATTTTTCGTCAAGTCAAATATTCGAAGACATTTTTTTTTTCACTACACGCTCGTTAACTTCAATTGTCGCGCATTATGAACGCTAAGATCGTTTTTTTTTTTTTTTTTTAAGTTGTTTCCCTTTTTATTTTATGCATCTCAAATATTATCGTAATTTCGTACAAATGTTGAAATTACAATTTATGATTGACAACATTTTATTTAAGTACAATTTGTGTGTAAAACATTTTTTATATATTATTCGTTTATTTCGTTTGATAATAATTTACAAACAATTTGAACATTGTTTGAAACAGTGTTTGTTTTGACTATAGAAAGGAAGAATTAATATTTACGCGTATTATTATTATTAAACAATTAAAAATCAACAACACACATATATTATTTTTAGAAAAATAATATTTAACTTTTAAATAATTAAATTTTTGAAATGAATCAAATTGGTTCAGTTCCATAAATTAAGTTTGAAATAAAAGATAACAAGATGGTGGAATATATGTGATTAACAAAATGGCGGATTAGAAGAAGTTAACCTAATAAATTATTTTTCATTTGTTTTACTAATTTATTATTGATGTTTTTTTTCTTTTTTGCATTGTAAGGGCTGCACGAGACGGTGCATTGGAAATTTTGAAGGAAGCAACTAAGAAGGATTGCAACACGCGAGACGAAGGTGGAATGACCCCAACGTTATGGGCAGCCTTCGAAGGTCACATAGATGCCCTGAGACTGCTCGTCGCCAGAGGGTATGCTCGTTCTCACTGCTTCGAAAACTCGTAGAAAGAAAATCCTTCCTTCAACCAAACAAATCATTCTCATTCTTCTTATTTCATATTTGTAAGGTTATGTTTCTTTTCTTTTTGTTTTTTTTTTTTTTCACAAAATATTTAAACCATTTTTTCTTCTTCTTCTTTTTCTTTAGAGAAAGTATATTAAACAAAAGGAAAAATTGAGGAAAGATTTTTCTTCTATACGACACAATTGTTATTTTGTTTCTATTTCTACAAATGTTTTTCCTGATTCACGTAGTACATAATTTCTATCTAATTTAATCATTTTATTTATAATAAAAATGAGAAAAATACTTTTCAATGATAGTCAACTACGTGCTTAGGTTGTTCCGCATAGTTTAAAGTACTGAAAGAGGAGGAGTGGATTGAAAATAAGTTGAAAAGTCAGCATGTAAAGGAGCGCACACGACGCAACAACCGCCGGCTAACTTTCACTAACGCATTAACTCAACTACTTCCATAGAGTTAAATACAATATTAACGGTTACGTATTAGAATGTGCGATAACGTTTACTTTTCATATTATATATATATATATATATATATATAGTTATGCGTATATGAACTTTATCCCACATAAATCAATATAACAACTATTTATTTAACGCACTTTTTGATCTTCAACATTTCACGACAAATGATCATCTAATCTTATTTTTAATAAATAACTACTACTTTCATCAATTAACATATTTATTCTTAATTACCATACTTTCATAAACATTCTCAAATTAAAATTCCTTATTTTTGATTTATCACATTAATTATATTCAATAATGGTGAATTAACCAAATAAGTTTTTCTACGTTGGAATATCTTGAATTTGTTTGAATTCGATTTTGTACAAAAGTGAATTGTCTGACATTCGATAATGAGGGTGAAATAAATGGCTTCTGCGTTTCTTTACGGTTTTCTTTTATCGAACATCACAACTTCGAATATCAATGTCTATACAAATTATTGGGGGAAAGATAAAAACGTTAATTATTGCTTTTACTTATCTGTTATTTAAATAAATAATACTTGACTTTTTTTGCTTCATCATAAATTATACATTTTTCTACGTGTCGTTTATTACTGTGGTAAAAAAAAAAAATAGAAATGATTGGTTCGTTAAACAGTAATGACATTGAATCTTTGCGTTTTCGCAAGAGTATGACAAGGAGTGGTTGCCATTCCCTTATAACGGAATCGAGTAAATGAAAAGAATGATGTGTTAGTATTCTAAAGGAAGATACTTTCAAGATTGGAGAAGGTGCGTGTGAATATTTTTTTTTTTTTATTCTCTTCAAAAGTTTGACCTTGAACGATCGTTAACTTCGAATTCGATTCGAGGTTTGTTTGACTTCGTAACGAATATGGCGGGAGAATGAGAAACAACGAAAACGCGCCAATTTCAAATATTTTTTCCCCGCCATTTTTGTTGTCTTCTTGTTCTATTCAAAGCAACGAACGAACGAATAAATTTTGTGACAGATGTTTAAAGTATGAACGGAAATACCATTGTATATAATTTTCTATCTCCATTAAAAAAAAAAAAAAGAGAGAGAGAGAGAGAGATATCTGGCACCGGAAATTGCGGCTGGCCGGACGAAAAACAATCGAGCGTGCAGGAAACAAAACACGAGTTGAACGGAACGGAACGGAACGGAATGGAACGAACCGGGCAGGGCGCGATCCGTGAAACTTTGTGTCCTCCAAACATGGAGAATAATTCTAATTTATATTTCAATTGCTAAGGAGTTAACAGATTAGATTTCTTTCTTGATAATTCTAACTGGTGTATGAACTTTATAAAAAGAATTCGTAAAAATAATTTTCATTGAAAAAACCCTATATATATATATAGGTTATATTATAGTATGCAGGAAAGAATCAACCTGTATTTTGATAATTATCAAACTGGACTGCTTAATAATCATAAAATATTTAGAAAAATTATAAAATAAATTTTATGTATTCACTGTAAACTGTCATTTGATCGAATTCTTTTTTTAAAAAAAAAATGTTCTTTTAATTTATTCGAACCGGTTAGTACGAGAACGAATGAAAAATGTGTTACAAAATAAATTGCGTATAATCTTGGAAATAAAAAATACAAAAAAAAAAAGAAAAAAGTTGTTTAAGAATTATCAGGAGAGAGAGAGAGAGAGAGAGAGAGAGAAAAAGAGATAACTTGTTATTCGAAAGCAGGAACTTTAAAAGGTGTACCATCGAGATCTGACTCGATTCGCACGCGTGCCTCACAAAACCGGTATTCCGAAGTCTGACCACCGGCCGACTGAACTGTCTCAGATTCTCCTGCACGCTTAATTATCGCGATATCGAACAACCATATACGATCGAATAGCAAATCGTGAAATATCATAATAACTTATCATAATTTTTGTAAATTCGTTCTTTCCTTTTTGTTATCAACACGTTGAGCGCCACGTCAGCCATCGGTGACTGACGCTAGACTTTCAATTCAGGCCGCGTCCATCACCGATGACTGACACCTTCAACTATTTTTCAATACAAAGTAAGACCTGTGGCCTGACAAGAATTTCTCTAAGAATTCGTGTTACCCTCAACGTGTTAACATTTGTTTATATTCCCTTAAATACACACATACACAGATAAATGTTCATATCGTTCATATTTAAATTCATATGCAAACTATTTCGATTCCACTTTGCGTGTCCAAATCGCGTGACGGGAAATAAACGAGCACGTAAAAAGGGGAAGAAGGCTTCCCTTTTCCTTCATCTCGACCCCCTCTCATTGTCGAAGTTTAGCCAGAGCTTTTTTTATTGACAGGGGTGACCCGGACAAAAGCGATTATTTCGGTAATACAGCCCTTCATCTAGCGGCAGCAAGGGGTCACGAATATTGCGTCAAATTTCTCGTCAAATTTGGTTGCAACATTTGGTCATTGGACATAGACAGACATTCTGCTAGAGAATTGGCAGCGATCAATGGCAGGGAAAGGATATTGCAATTTTTAGATTTGGCACAGTCCGATCAGGAATTGAATAATCGAAAAAAGAGTCGTTTGTTGAGAGAAAAAGCTGAGAAGGATGCTGAGAAAAGGTGATTTGTTTTTGTATTTGTTGTGTGTGTTTTTTTGACTTAACAATCTTTAACCTAAATTGACATTTTACAAGGTTGAAAGAATACATGAAGAAACAAAAGATGGCCGAGGTAAAAGCAGAAAAGGTACAAAAGAAATTGTTGAAGGATCGATCGAAATCTGATCTGGATACTTTACACGAGACCAATATTCTAGCTCATAGGCCAGCATTAATGACTTTCAAAGGTCGTATCAAACCTTCTCCAACGTTTAGCGATATAGTTGGTACCACTACGAAGAAACATGGTAGTGCTGTTTGTAGAAAAGCTTTGGCTAAAAAGGCTGTTGATGATTTTAAGATAATCGAAGTACGTAAAATGATTTTGTTTCAATGATGACACCAATTGTCCAATGGATCAATGAAATTGATTCTTTTTTTTTTTTGTAGATTGAAGTAGACGGTAGAAAATCCGTACGTAGTTTGACCGGTCTTAGAAGGGATTCGGAAATAATGTACGTGGGAACGTACGAATCACAGGCTCAACAAATTGGAAGAAGAGGAAAGATAGCAGATGTTTGGGGTACGTTAAGCAAGGCACAAAGTACACCGGATCTTTTGGGTGATCGTTCATGTGACGAGGAAGATGAGGATGAAGATGGTCAAGATGAGGAACGATCTAACAAGATTGTCAGAGATATTGGAATACTTCGTGAACAAGGGAGTATCTTTGATCGACCTGGTTTTGGATCGGTTGCATTCAGAAGACCGGTAAGTTCTGTTAAATATGGAATCATGTTTCTATTTTATTCTTGTACATATTTAAATTTTTCATAAAAGTTGATTAACTTTGGTTTAAATCATGACAAATATTTATTTTATCAATTATATTTATGACATATTTGACTCGCTTATGACATTTTGTTTGGGAATTATTTTGATATTAAATATTATTCGTAAAATATTTATATGTATATCACGAATGTATTGAAATAAAATACACGTTTCAAAAGATACCGATTCCAAGGCCAAGCGAAGATTCGAATCGTGTTTTTCTGCAAGTCAAATTATCACATTTTCGTGATTACTCTAGCGTCACGAGGAAGAACTATTATGCAGGGTTGTTGTGTAGTAAACGATCTTCACGCTGTTAAATCGTAAATGTTTACGCTTCGACGCCATCTTGAATATTATGACTTTTATCTTAAATTAAATGGATGATTAATTTGTATCTAATTAAAATACAATATTTAATTCAACAATGAAACAATGAATGGATTCTAACTAATTAGGTTAATTTTTGGATGAAAATTTAAGCCAATCAAATTTTTTTGGAAATTTTAATCATCATTTGTATTCTTTGATTTTGATTGTATTTTTGTTTTCAGATAACAGCAACGCTCGACAATTTGCCTGTCACGCAAACAGACGTTCATCTGCAGAACGGTAATGGTTCGTGCGTGAATGGTTCGATAAATGGTTCTACGAATGGTCACAGGATCGTTGCAAATGGTCAAAATGAGGAGATTAGTATAGGAAGTGCGGGTAGCTTAGCACGTAGACAAAGCATGTGGGACGATGAATTATTATCAGGTAAGTTTGTGTGTTTAACATTTCTGATAAAATGTTTCCTTTTACGATTGTATATAAAAATTCCGAAATCATGGGACACGTAATTTGTAAGAATTCCATTTGTAACGTTGTATTTTTCTATCATCACTTTGTCAAAATATTGGATGTGAAAATGTATACCTAAAATTTTGTCAATAGCTTTCATCATTAACAATAAAGTATCATAATCATTGATACTTCACTACCTGAAGATTGTTGATTTTATCTAACACGTCAAAATAGAAGAAAAATACATTCTAAATAAGAAATAATTTGTTTTTCACGCAGTAGGAGGTAAACTCGAATACAATGAGCTTCTATCGTTCAAAAGAACAGCATGGAGTCCATTGTAACATTTGTGTTACTTGACAAAAAAATACTTAAAAGGATATACCTTAAAATTGAAACCAAAAGAAAACAAACTAACCAGAAAAAATAAAACACGTGTATTACGTTCAAAGATGGTAATCTTTAGGGACATCCTTTTATTGTTTGTTTACATAAAAAATATAATTTACTATCCCTCACTATTGGGTTGACAACAATTCCTGATTTTTAAAAACCGATAAAATCGAATACAATGAGCTTCTACCGTTGAAAAGAACAGCATGGAGTTCATTGTAACATTTGTGTTACTTAACAAAAAAATACTTAAAAGGATATATCTTGAAATTGAAATCAAAAGAAAACAAACTAACCACAAAAAATAAAACACGTGTATTACGTTCAAAGATGGTAATCTTTAGGGACACCTTTTTATTATTTGTTTACATAAAAAATACAATTTGGTATCCCTTTAATACTTTTGTGTTGACAACTAAGTGATTGATGATTTGAAAAAGCCATTTATCGACAAAATCCTCAGTTACTTTGTCATTTTGTCGATAGATGGCTTTTTCAAATCACCAATCACTTAGTTGTCAACCCAATATTCAAAATAAAATTATTACAATAATTGTAATTGTGTACTTGTGTTTTTATAACCTATTTCTTTTGTTTTAAACAGAAGATGACGAAACAGACGAGGAATGGACACCCTTGCAAAGATTTTTAGTTGCAAATAATTTATCATCGATACATACGATCTTAGAAGCTGAACAAATTGATTTGGAAGCATTGATGTTACTCACCGATGCGGACATTGCAGCCCTTAAACTTCCGTTGGGACCTAGGAGAAAGCTTACTAATGCTATAGCCAACAGGAAAAAGGCATTTGACGCATCAGAGAACGTCATCAAGGACAGCATACTCTAACAAATTTTTATACTTTTGTTTTGTACATTTTTCAATCTTTTATGTCCTCATCTTCTCTTATTTTTGGTTTTTTTTTTCTTTTTTTGGAAAATGGAGGACATATTTGAAAATGGAGGACATATTAGAATTTTAAACGATTACGATTAGTATTAAAAAAATATTTGAATATAGTAAAATGATAGAAATGAATTATTATAAATTAAAATGTGCCTTAGATAGTTGAACCAATGAAAAATTATGATTTTTTCACGAATTTATACTTATAATTTATCAATTAATTATATACAGGGTGTTTCTTTTTTTCTAAATTAAACAACGGATACTAAAACAATGATACAAATTTGCTTAATCAATGTTTTTAATTATTTTGGATGAATAATTCTTGTTAAATCATTGAAATGAAATAATGTTAACCATGTTTAATAAAATGAATGAATGAAACTAATTAAAAGAAGAAATCAAAAGTTGTGTGTTTGATTGTAGAGCAATTTTTTTTTAGAAATTAGAGACAGGTGTGAAAAGGTGCGATTAAAATTTGTAAAAGGTTGTATACAAAGAGTTGTATACTATTCTATACGGTGTTCCAATAATTTTTCAACGAAAATCATAATTGAAGAGTAATTGTAACATTGTTTATGTATCCTAACCTCATATTATGAAACACATCCTGTATATCGTCGCCATATTTGATGTACATAGAAGAACATATTTTTTTTTTTTTTCATTTAAATATTGCAATACATATATATATAAGAAATAAAATATTTCATTGTCACGTTAGAATTTAGACATTTCATTTCAATATAAGAAAAATAAAGACACGTGTGAATGTTTAAAAAAAAAATACAAAAATAAATCATGTAAATATATACATACATATATATATATATATATATATATATATATATATATATATAACAGCAACCGTATTTTATATGCACAATAAAAATAATTTGATTTTTCAGATTAATATTCGTACAACGAATCAATTTGTATTATTTAATTAAAAAATAATTAAATAATAAAATAATAATAATAATAATAATAATTAAATGATGTTTAAATACAAGCACGTGCCGCGTATGCTTTTTGTGTATGTATCTGTGTGTGTATATTAATAAATAAAAATTGATTTTCTTTTTATTGTTTCACGAAACTCAAAACTATTCAATTGTTAATAATATATTTTTATACAGTGAAATATAAAACACAGAATGAATTTTTTTTTTATTTAAAAGAAAAAATAATCAAAATGATTGATTTTGAGTAAAAAAAATTTGATTTGTTAAGACGATTTGATATAATTATTATTATTATTATATTTATCATACCCGGATTCACCGGACGGATAAAAACGTGTATCGTTTTACGGTACTGGTTGTAGATTAGCTAGCAAAGATAAAAATTCTTTTTCATGAGAAAGGGAAAGTTATCTTCTGACTATACTTTTATAAACTCATGAGAAAATTCTTTTTATCTATCAAGATGGTGTGTATTTGTGTGTTTGTGTGTGTGTGTGTCTTCTTCAACTCCTTGCACGACCCCAACAACAATTTAATTATTATTATTATTAATCATTCAAACTTATCAAAATTGTTTAACTATAATTCTTCACCTTCGATGAGCTTTTATCAGCAACTTTCTTATCATTAAACACGTTGAGCGCCATGTCAGTCATCGATGCCTGACATTAGTCTCTTCATTTAGGCCGTGTCAGTCACATGTGACTGACACGTTCCATTATTTTTAATACAAAGTAACACCTGTGGCCTGACAAGAATTCACATGACACTCAACGTGTTTAAAATATGTTCAAGTATGAATATGTATATATATATATACATATAATAAAGACAAAAAAACGCATCTGCAACTGCATGTGTTTCAGTCATTCGGTGACTGACACTAGTCTCTTCATTTAGACCGCGTCAGTCACATGTGACTGACACGTTCCATTATTTTTCAATGCAAAGTAACACCTGTGGCCTGACAAGAATTTCTTTAAGAATTCACATGACACTCAACGTGTTTAAAATATATTTAAGTATGTATATGTATATATACTGCATGTGTTTACATTGCAGAGCTTTCGTTCCACCTACTGATGCATACATTACATATATATATATATGTATAATTATTTAACATAAATTCCGACGTATTGTTGTCATCGTGTGCAATCATTATTGGTTAGAGTAAAATAGTCACAACAGGTATAATGTCGTTGGTATTTTTTTATTTTAACTGTCGATCGCATGATAAATATTAATTATTAAAGCTATCGCATAATAGTAATGTTTAATATTAATAGTGATAATAATAATAATAATAATAATATTTAGCAATATCCCTAAGGCTATTTTTCTTTATCGTTATTCATTATTAGTATATACGCTATATTTACAACCGAATACGGAAACGGTATCATCCCCCATTTTACGTTTCTTTTATTTATTTATTTAATTAATTAATTCTCTCTTCGAGTTAATGAAAAAAAAAAATAAAAAAATAAAAAACAAAAAGAACGTAAACGAAAGTACATGTGAGAGAGAAAAAGATGATGTATATATATATATATATATAAAGAGTGATAGAGATAGAGAGAGAAAGAGAGAGTGAAAGCTTTTACGTTTTATGTGAATTTTTTGGGGGAAAAAAAAAAACTGTAAATGTTTTTTTAAAAAGAAATTATCAGAGAGAAAAAAGAAATAGAATGTTCTTCTCTTTCAGCAGATTTAACTTAAAGTCTTATTCAAAAAAAAAAAAAAAGAAAAATTCACATAAAAATTAAAATTATTATATGTATATAGTACGTGGTTGTGTATGTAAGTTGTGTTGCACATGGTAGAGTACCTAAAAATAATTTACATTTACAATTAACTTACAAAACGGTGTGATCGTAGAACACTCCCGTATTATACGCACACGCGACGCACAAACATACACACATTTACACACACACATCATATACACAAAAGTCTTTCATCGCAAATACATGTTTTACACACAACAGTCTCAATCATGGGTTTTTTTTTAATCTTCTTGTTTTTTTTTGTTTTTAAATTTTTTTTTTTTTTTTTTACCTATTCATACTTGTGACACCAAAGTGTCTCATAAATTCGTCGAGACGAGGTGTCTGTCCTTCTAACGTTTAAGAAAAAAAGGTTTTTTTTGTTTTTTTATTTTTTTTTTATATGAAGAACTTTCGTTCGTCGAAAATGTCGGGGGAGGGAGACACAATTTTGGTTTGCACCGATATCTTTTCTTACTCTCTCTCTTATTTTTGTTGTTGTTTCTTTTTTTTTTTAAATGATAATTAATCAAAGAATTTTATTTTCGTGCGATTTTAAAAAAATAACTTATTATCAGTGATATATTTATATATATAAACTATCCTATCTTTTAAGTTGAATGAAATTGCACAAATTGTGCAAAATTTGATTAAAATCGGTTCAGTAATTTAGGAATCCATTGCGAACAAACAACGTGACACGTAATGAAGAAAGATATAATATATGATAAAGGGGATCTCTTTTTTGATACACAAATTATCATCCATCTATATTTCTTCTATTAATGTATTCTTATCGTTTTATGCGTATCAACAAAAATAAATCAATTATTCCGTTTACGGTTATATATATATATATATATATTTTTTTTTGTTTCTGTTAAAATTTTTAACAGGAGTCTGAAGAAGTTCCGATGTGTGTGTATCGATGTGTGTGTGTATCGTGTGAAGTATCGATGACAGTTTTAATATAAAATAACTTTTGTTTTTTTGTTTTACAGTGTTCTTCATATTTGATATTGTAACACAACACTACTGTACTGGTATATAACGAATTGAAAATTATCAGACTCACAAATTTATTTTCATTTTCATTTTTAATATTCTACCTTCGATGACAAATGAATTTTTTGCAAATTTTTCTAATATGTGATTTATCATATCATTCTATATTATATTAATTTAATTTAATTTAATTTAATGTAACCACATGATTTTGTTTCTCTTAAACACCATTTTTGATGAAAAAAAAAAAAATACGATTAATACGAGCACCCCGATACGCGTGGAAAAAAAAAAAAGAAATTCTAATTAACAACAAGATCTACAAAAAAAAAAAAACAAAATGAAATTAAATAAATCTTGATGTTTATCCTCTTAACACAAAAATACACAAATTAAATATAGGAATTAACGAAAGCCATTTTGTTTGTTTTGTCTTTTTTTCTTTCATTTCTTTTTTCTTTTTTTTTTTTTTTTCCTCCAACGTATCGTACATAACAATTCGAGAGAGTCTTGTCGATTGGCATCGGATATACATTAATAAAAACATGACTACTAATATAATAATAATAAATGTACAATAAATTTCAAATAAGAAACAAATCAAATCATTCTCCAATATATGACCATTAATAATATATACTACAAAAAAAAAAAAAAAAAAAAAAAGAAAACCAAATCATTTCTAAATTTGATTAATTAATTAAAATACGGAAGGTATTAATTAAACTCAATGTTTATAATATATTCTTAAGATTACTTTCTTTAAATGCTGCGACATTGTTTTCTTTCTTTGATAATTTATTATTCTTTGAGACATTTTAACAATTCGAATTTGCTGTGTTGTATTGTGTTGTTTGTTTGTTTTTATTATTAAATCCTTTGCATTCGTTAAATTCAACGCACTTGTTGTTGTTAATATAATAAAACGTATATTATTGCATGATGAATTCTAAAATTAAAAAAAAAAAAAAAAAAAAAAAAAGAAATGAACATTTTTTTTTTTTAATGATAAACATAATAAAAACATTTTTTTCAAAATAAAATCAATGATATATTCTTATTAAATAAATTAATATATATAAAAATAATAAATGTTCTTATTTTATATATATATATATATATATATATAGATATATAGCTGTATATATTTTTTTTTTAATTATAAATTTGGTATAATAAATAAGATTAATAATAATTTGATTGAAAACAAAAAAAAAACAACAAAAAAAAAAAACAAAACAATAAATAAAAATATAAAAGATAACTCGTCGAATGCAAAGGCACATTACGTGTACGTGTGGTGTGTGTGTGTGTGTTTAGTTATCAATTAATTTTTATATTTTATTGTTTTTTTTTTTTGTTTTATGCAATATCAACCTTCCTTCCAATTGTTTCTTTTTTTTTTTTTTAATTATTATTTTTTTCTTTTTCCATTCTTCACTTTTCTTTCCTTTCTTTTTATTTTTTTGTTTTTTTTTTTTTTTTTTTTTTATTTCAACTTGGACACTCCGTCTCCCTTCTCTATTTTCTTATTACAATTTCAACATTCATTCTTCTTACTCTTACACATTAGTTTTAAATTCCTATCTATCATCAACACACAAAAAAAAAAATTGTATAAATATAATTGTTTATTTATCATTATTATTATTATTATTGTTGTTGTTGTTTTTTTATACCTTTTTCTTTTGTTTTTAAAGTTTACGAATTATTATTATTACGATAAAAAAAAAATGTCGAAATTTTGTAAATTTATCTTTTTTTTTTTTTTTTTTTTTTTTAAACGTATAATAATAATAACAATATTACAAACGATGAGTCCCGTTTTGGTGACTTGTGAAATAATATTTCAAAACAAATCATCACATTACTATAATTTGTTATCTCCTTCTTCTTTCTTTCTTTCTTTCTATTCTTTTCTTTTTTTTTTTTTTCGTTTTTTTGTTTAAATCGCGATTGACATTTTATTATGGCAGTAAAATGAACTACTTAACTATGTCGATTTTGTCGCAAACATGAAAAAGAAAAAGAAAAAAAAATTGATATTCAACGAATATTTTTTTTTATAATTATTATTCACAATTGTTTTTTTTTTTTTTTTTTAATAATAATAATAGAAGAGAGAAAAAAATAACAAAAATAACAAAAATAAAATTAAATAAAATTAAATTAAAAAAAAAAAAAAAAAAAAAAAACAAGATGACAACATTTCTCTCTTTTTCTCACGCACACATAAATAATATATTTATGTGTTAACACATTTAATTTAGAGCGGTGTTTTAATTTTTTTTTTATTATTATTATTATTATTATTGTTATTATTATTATTATATTATTATTATTATGTTATTATAATTATTATTATTAATATTGTTATTATTCATCTTCAACTTCATCATCATCTTCTTATTTAAGTTTTCTCTTCCTCTCAATATTTCCACAAAAAATGTTCGACGAAAAGTCGTGATATCCTTTCATAATAACTTGATTGCCTAAAACTATATATATATATACATACATATATATATATATATATAGTACTCGTATATAAACTTATCGTACATAAACGCAGTGTGATCTTTCCTCAATTATGGGCACTTTAAATAGTATCGCCATACGTTCGTTTGTGATCATCGGTTAATGAATTTATATTTGTTGGTTGGTTGGTTGGTTGTTGTTTCAAAAAAACAAAAAAAAAAAAGAAAAACATAATAAATCATTTGAATATAACAAAAAATTGATATAACACGTATAACAAAGAAGAGACATCAATATGACATACACGGGAGACACAAAATATAGTCACGAAAAATAACTTTTACATTTAATATTTATAGACATTTTCACTTTTATATGATGATAATAATAATAATACTAATAGTAAAGAAGAAAAAGAAAAGAAAATTTTTAAAAAGAAAATAATAAACAAGAAAAACAATAATTTCTTAATTACAATAATATATATATATATATATAAATAAATATTTGATATCACTTTTTTTGTTTGTTTATTTTGCACGGAGCACAAAAGATTTGAAATTTGATCGAAAGCAGTGTTTTTATTTTATTTTATTTTTTTTTTTTTTTAAATAGAATTAATCTCCAATTTCTTCGAAATTATTTCGACAGTGGGGGAAAATTCCAAACAAAAGAAAAAAAGAGAAAAAAAGAAAAAAAATAGAATGCAACGTTTATCTTGACGTTTGTTGTTTTGTTTGAAGAAAAAAAAAAAAAAAAAAAAAAGAAAGAAGATTATCGTGACATTTGAAAAACAAAATTGGAAGATCATCACCGAGATACGAATGAACGAACGTACTCGCGTAACAATGTATATTTATACACCATTGCCATCGTAGTAATAGTAGTAGTAATAATAGTAGTAGTAGTAGTAGGTAGTGTATCGAAATGATTACTCTCGTTTAACCGGAGAGTTGTGTTAACCACGTAGTAGGGGAGAGCAGAATCATTAGTAATTAATTGATCAATTGATTAATTAATAATAGGGAACAAGAAGGGAGTGAGGGTTACTTTACACGTAGCGCGACGTTACATGTGACGTGAACGTTTGTGCGTAGGTGATCCCATATCCACGTCGTGCGAGGCAGGCCGTTTGTGATGCCGAGCAAACTCGCTGTTTATAAAAGAAGTCAATTCTGCTTGCTTTCCGGAACGTCTTGACACCGATGAGCCTAGAAAATTATTAATATCATATAGGAATGCACACTTTTTTCAATATCCATCCCACCTACAACAGATTGTAGAAAAATAAAAAAGAAAGAAAAATAGTTTGAATTAATGAACGAATGAAACAAATGATACAATAATATTTCCTTACCGGATAACGATATAGCTTCTCTAAATGTGTGTAATTCAGGATCCAAATCTATTCCAGGTGATGATGTCTGTGATACTCCCATACTTTGTGTAGGACTTTGTGAAGGTGAAGAACCACATACCATCATTCTCGGTTTTGGAGAACTTCTGTAATTATTTTATATTATTATTATTATTATTATTATTAATCTTTTTGTTAACAATAGACACGTAAAATAATCGCTAACTAATTCTTTGATACATGACAACGGATCGACAAAGATACGACGGGGTATGATATGTAACTATGATTGAACTTTTACGTCTATGTAAAAAAAAAAAATAAATAAATAAATAAATATTTCATTACAAAATGATAAAGAAAAGAAAGAATATTTGTGTATATATATATATATATATATATATATATATACATATATATATATATAAATATATTTATAAAAAATCCTTAACCTGTGCGAGTGTGGTCTTGGTGGAGGTGGTTTACCAGCAAGATACGCTAACAGATCTTCTCTACGGATCATGCGCCTCTTTTTCCTAGCCCAGTTCATTATTTCTTTGCTACGTTTTTGCTTTCCGGTTTCTATTCCTAGTTCACTGCACCGTCGCATACTATCGACCGAATCTGTTCAAAGGAATCCAAATTAACATGCATGAATTATTTAAATACCGTAACAACAACACACAAACACTATGGATGCATTCTCCCCCAACGAATGACGAAACAAATATTATATGTTCAATTATAATATACAAAGAGATTCAAATTGATGATGCACAGTTTGACAGTTTGACGTACTGACAAGAAGACAAACAATATTTAAACGTAAACAACATTATTCTGTGGTTTATCATCTTTTTTTTTTATACAGCAAACAAATATTATACTCGTTGGAGAACATGCATCATTGATATTTCAATTACAATTTCACAGTCAACACACATACAACGGTTTAACACTAGATGTACCAGAGATCTGTCATTTTGACTGGTCGGAGCCATTTTAATTCGAAATTTCTACTGCATGTAACATTTCAGTTCTGTAAATATCTATTAAATTTGTAATCTATTAAAATTATTATTGTTAAATATTTGTTGTTAATTTTTAAGAATAAATAAAGACTAAAAAGCAAAGCTCAAAAAGCATTTTTTTTTTTTTTTTTTTTTTTTTTATACATCAGTCATTTTGACTAGTGTGGTAGAAATAGGTATACTGCAAATGGTGGTATATCTAGTATTAATGTTAAAGATGTACATAATTTTTTGAAGTATGCATAACAGCTGACCTTCGACACTAGTCAGCTGTATATGCACTCACACATAATAATATCAAGCGAGAGTTAGTAATACATACACACTCACACGTAACATAACACATATATTCATATATTCACAGAAATAATAATAAAGAATAAAAATAAAAAAAGGTGGTATACAACAGAAAGGAGTGGGGATGAGACGGTAGAAGAGTGTGTGTGTGTGTGGGAGGGGGCATTTTTTTCACAAAGAAAGAATCCATCGTTCGTGCTCGTGCGAGGGTGGATGGGGGAGGGAGGGAGAGTGCTTTAAGCACAAAACAGGCAGCCAACAAATAAGCAAACAAACATTCCATGCAGACCCAGAGACAAGAGGCAGGTTAAACCAATCAGGATGAAAGTAAAGAGAAGGGGGCGGGACAAGACACCAAACGTCATTAAAAAAAAAAAAAAATAAGCAAAATGAAAGATAAATAAAATAAAATAAAATTAAAAAAATAATGAGGAGGAGAACACAAGAGGGACCCAAAGATTTAATTTCCTTCTCGCACGCACGCCGCACGCACGCCGCACGCACGCAGGCACGCACACAGCCAGCCAGCCAGGCACACACATATATATTCTTCTTCCCCCTCCTTTTCTCCTCCTCCCCACCACATCTTCGTACCCCAACGTGTTGACAACAAAGCGATCATCATCCAAGAAAGTCCACGCACCTTTGTACAATGACGTGACAGTACCCGCAGCTGTCTGGAAGGGTAGCCAAAGTGACACATTCTGGGTACGATCTGTAAAATAAGAAAAACCGTAAAGGGAACTGGTATTACAGGCCATGATCGGATCGATACATGTGCGCGGAGAGAATCAAACGAAAGGGGGGGGAGGAAGGGTAGAAATTGAGATTCCGTTAAAGACGCAAGAAAGATGTATATATATATATATATATATAGAATGAGAAAAGACAAAGATGTAGATGTATATGTAATCTATGTATGTGTTAGTATATATATATAGAAAGATAGGCAGCAGGGAGGAATGACGAAGAAGAACGAGAAGGAACGTCTTATCAAAATGGATGTCAGCGTCAATCAAGTACGACGAAGATGTCGATATATCTTTTGTCTTGTTCTCTTCTTCTTATAATTTCTTCCTCACCTTACCTCATTCCCCCCTTCCCCATCCACCCTTTCATTTTCTTTCTTTCCTATCTTTCTTCACTCTCTCTCTCTCTATCTATCTCACTTGAACTCATGGTTCATTAAATTCGAATTTCGTGACATTTTGTTCGTTCTAGTTTAAAGGAAAAAAATGAAGAGAGAAAGATAACGTCATATGTATGCAATCTATAGTATATATATATATGTATATGTGTTGGATATGCAGAAAGCTCGCCTTTATAGAATTGGGCGATGGCCGACGCTGTAGTTTGAAAGCTAGCCCATAACTGCTGTGAATACATCTCTTTAGCGTTTTGTAGTTGATTTTCATATTCCGGTTCAGTTTCCAAAGCTTCAACACACTGTTGTTCCCAATTACTATACCAAATATCCATTATAGGATCATCATCGCTTTTATCGTCGCTCATGATGCTTCCTTGATGATTATACTGCTCGTCGTCGTAGTGTCTTCGTCGTAGTATAGTTGTGTGTTACTTATTATCCTCTATGTGTGTTACACCTTTAATCTTCTTCGTCCTTCAAAAAGTACTCCTCATTAAGATTCTTACTTATAGTGAGAGATCACACTACTATTCTTCAGCTTCTTATATTCCAAAACCATCACCACCATCACCATCACCACCACCACCACAATTTTCTCCTACTACTTCACCTCTTATTCTTCTTATTCTACTTCTACAACTACTACTATCTTCTTTGCTTCTTCTTCTTCTTCTTCTTCTTCTTCTATCGCACCGTGTGCACACGCCTCGCCCACCCACGCGCACTCGCGACAACCCTAAATTTCGTCGTTTCTTCCTAACGTCCTATAAAGTGACATATATGACTATCTCTTTCTATCTATGATTGTTTAAATGTTTAACTAACAAACTTCTTTTGCCTTTTTTACCTTTTTTTTTTTCTTTTCTTTTCTATTCCTTTTTATCTTTTCTTCTTTCTTCTACACTTTTCTTCTCTCTCTCTCTCTCTCTCTCTACATATATATATATATATATATATATATATATATGCTTTTATATCTATACTTCCTTCTTTTCTTATACGTATTCCCCTCTCGTATTTCACGTAACTCGATGACAAAAAGGAACAGTATAACGCACGAGCTAACGAATTTTTGGATTAGTTATTATCATCGTGACGTAGGAAAAAGTATTTTAATAATAAATCTGACAAAGTTTATTTCTAAATGTCTAAATAAAATGACGGAGATGACGACCAACCACGACGAAGACGGCAATAACGAGAACGATAACGACGACGACAACGACTACGACTACACGACTACGACGACGACGACGAACAATACGATAAAGTTCTACCAGCGAATAGCTTCTTCGCACTTGGCCTCACTACCGAGAAATGAAATTAAAATCAACGATAAACCGAACCTCTCGCCCTTCTGGTCGCCATCGCACTATACCTAGGAATCATTACAGCTGCTGCACTCTATACGACGCATCTTATGCATCACAATACGCAGCCGCCTTTCCATTTTCCACCAATCGACCGCTTCGACCAAAGTGTCGCTAGTATCCTTGCGGACAAAGTTTTAATTAAATGAGAACTTTACTTTATTCGTTATTTCAATATGGCCGCCATTGGTCAGCTGATTGCATCAGTTTGCTCCATGGAGACTAGACAGGGAACACGAACTCCATATATACAAATGGGATATGAAAAAAAGAGGGCGCCCATGTTCTCTTTGTACTAGGGATCTTTGTACCAAAATGGAAGGGGAATAAGGTGGCAGTTCATTGATCCCATTCGTACCGGCAATGATCCCATTCGTACGATAATTATCGTACACGTCACATAATTTGAAGCCTTGTACGATCCAAAATCCAACTTGTAAGATAATTTACGATAATTCGATAATTAATTATCGATATGTCTTGTCTCGATTATATTTCGAATTGAAGCGCTCCCTATTGCCCTACACACTGATCGACACAGTGCCGTAAAATTATCGGGTTCTAAGTAAAATTATCGTACGCACAGAAAAAAAATTTTAATCCCAAGTTTTTGACTAGGTTAACAAAGATTTTCCGAATTTCTAGATTTTTTTAATGCAAAAGTGTAAAAAAAGTATATTTTCATAGTATGGCCATTTTGCCGTTTTAAAATATCATCAAATAAACAACATAATCAATTTTATACATTAATTGCAACAATACATAAATAAGACTGTGTAGGGCAATAAAAGGCTCTGCAATCGAAACATAATCGATACATATCGAAAATTATCGAATTATCGTAAATTATCGTACAGAAACTCATATTATCGTACATTTCTGTCACATAATCTAAATTGGATATACGATCGTACAATGCTTCAAATTATGTGACGTGTACGATAATTATCGTACGAATGGGATCACTTATGTTACTATATTCAAAACAGTACAAAAGGAACATTAGCGACACTAGTGGTGAACCAAGAAAACTTAAATATACAATTTACGTGGACAGATTTTTGGCAATTGATACGTTTGAGATCGTTCTCCTTGTCCAGTCCAGTGCTGTCAGATCGTGGGTAAATCTTACCCTCTCCCTGTGCCACTGGGATTGCACACAATGAAAGTTTTCCATGTCCGTGTGTTTGGGATGTCGAGGAAAGCCGAGTGTAACCGAAGTTAGCGGGCACGCCGGAGTGGCACACTATGAAAGCGACTCGTGTCGTCCGAACACACTTCTTTCGACATCCCAAACACACGGACATGGAAAACTTTCATTGTGTGCAATACCAGTGGCACAGGGAGAGGGTAAGATTTACCCACGATCTGACAGCACTGGTCCAGTCTCCATGACCTTGCTCGTACCACGGCATGAGTTTGCTACATTTTCTATTTTGAGGTTAAGTTGCACCATGTTTTTCTTTGACTATGCGCAGGGTCGACAATTTAGATTCTCTTGTTTATCGATTTGAACGCGACATTATTCTTTGATTTATTTCTTATTCATTTTACTTAGAAATTTATATATATATGGGGGGGAATTTTGTTCTTATCGTTTGTGACGTGTAACAACACAACAACATATTATAACAATATTATAATAATAAAATCTTGTAATAATAATTTAATGATTATCTTAGTAATAATAATATAATACAAAAAAAAAATATTTATTTCTAACTAATTAATAATTTATTCGATTAATCTTACGTTGATAAATTTGAATATGATATAAAAGTGTTGAAAATATTTAAACATTCCACGATCAACGTGGTGATGAACAACACAACAAAAGTAGAGTCAAAATCTTTCCCATTTTTATTCGATTTTGTAACATAATAAATGTGTATGAAATACACTTTCGTTCTACGTAAAAGGAAAATAAATGAAACAAAATGAAATAAAAATAAAAAGAAAAATCATATTTACAATTCATCAAATCTAATACGCTTACATAGATTTGTTTTTGTTTTTTTTTTTTATCCTAAAACGCTTCTTATGATACAATTTTTCCTATTTTTACATACTTGTTTAATTTTCTATATATATATACACATTACGATTGAACGCAAAACTTATTGAAAAAAAAAAGAAAAAAATAAAATAAAATAATCACACGGTTATTATTTCATATGTCATAAAATATATTAAGTACATAACAAGGAATGTTTAAAATTTTTCTTTGACTGTACAATCCTTTTCTATATTACTCTCTCATTCATTTTGTATGAAAATTGTTTTTTAAAATTGTATCGAGACGTTGCTTGTTATTTAAAAAATGAAATAAATTATATAATCAATTCTATTTTATCTAAAGAGGAAAGTATTACGGGTATTTAGAAAAATGACAAACCATTTGTCATCTTTTGTATAAACGAACATAATTCCTAAATGACAATTTATAATATAATATTATATATATATATATATATATATATATATATAATTATAATATTACATTACAATGTATATAATAATAATTTATAATTATAATATAAACTTTTTCACAAATTGTTCCAGCCATTTAGTTTTATCGTTCAAAAAAGATAAAACAAATTTTCGCCATTAAATAAAAATAGAAAATACATATATAGATAAGTAAAATATTAGAATTAGATTGTTCAGATAATAAAGACCGTTCGTAGAATATTAAAATATATTACTGAAATAATCAAAATACCAAATTTATCAGGTAACATTGAAAACTAACCCTAGTCAAATATTTATATTGTCTCATTCCAATTTTTATGAGAGATTTGTTGTTGTTGCTTTTTTTTTTCGAGTTTGTATCAGTCATGCTCGTTACTTATTATGGTTTGTACAAATGATATCACTAAAAGATGAGAGATTTCTTTTGTTAATAAAAATTCGTTTTCTTTTTTTTCGCTATAAAACTCCGTGAGCTGATTTTCCCGGGAAGCATTTTGCGATCGTAGAATCAATTGACTTCCATACTTCGGTAAGCTACAAATTATACAAATTAAAACTAATAACACATATATTCATTAAAATTGATTCGAATGATTGATACAATAAGAAGAATAATAATAAAATCCGTTATGGAAATATTATTTGTAATCTTGAAATTATTTTGTTGTTACCTCGAGAATCCATTTAGGGATTGCGTAACGAGTGAAAGAAGAAACAAAAAACACACAAGAGTAAAAAAAAAAAAATTAATAACAATTAATAATAAAAGAAAATGATGAATATGTAAGTAAAGTCTCACCTCTGTGTGTCCTCTAATTTGCACGCTAACGAGACTCTGTAAAACTGATGCAAGTAGTTCCAGGTGTGCGTGCACCAATTGCGTTTCCATGTGCAAACAATGCAAGGAAAAACAATTTCTCAATTCGACGTTAGCAATGACCGATTCCTGGGCTATCATTTTATTTTCCAAATATTCGACTGTATCCGCCTAATTGGAATATATGTAAAACTAAATTAATACAAATAGAAAAATAATAGAAGCGATAGAAATGAAAAGCATTGAATATTGGCCCAATAAGTTTGTGCACTTATCTTTTTTCTAAATAAATCCAAAATGGCCGATACAAATACAGAATATATTTCAAAATAGGTTAGGTTTCGAAATTCGCATAAATTTTTCTGTTACTTACATTAGTCCCACGAATGGCTCCAGTAAATTGTCGTTTTTTTAATGACAACATAGATGACAATGCACGTTGATGATCAGCACTAACACCACGTTCATGTCTTTCGCATAATACTCTATGTGCTACGAGAATATCCAATAAAAAGTTCAGTCTCTCGCATATGATTGTCTCTTCTCTGACTGCTTGTTGCAATGCTTTACTCGATAAAATATTAAATTCTCTGAAAACAACATTATATAACAAAACTTAGTTGTATTTTTAAAATAACAAAGTAACATTATAATTATTGTCTAGAATAAAATGAATGCTCACTTTGAAATAACATGAAAACCTTTTTTTAAATCCTCCCATAACGTGGAACCACCGGTAACCCAAGAACTAGTACCATGTGGTTCACAAGCCAAAGTGTTCAATTGGGTTCCTAATTCTTCCATGTCTACCGAGTAAGTATGAGTTCTAATAGCTAAACAATCAGCTATATTTTTCAAACGTGTTATACCTAATAGTATTACTCTTATCTGATCTCTACTGTTAGCAAATTCGGTAAGAGTTTCGGGTGGTACTAATTCTTTAGCCCTCGATGATAATTCGGATGTTGCAAATTCATCCAATACTCGTCGAAAAACTTCACGTATTTTGTGCTGGGTTTCCTCACCGGCATAAGTTAAAAAGAAATGTAAGATGGGATCTTTGTTGACAACCGGATGACGTGCGATTAATGTCAGAAACCTTAGAAGGGATCTTCTTCGTTCTTCCAAAAACTGTGAATTTGCTGTAATTATAAATTATATTATTCAATTGTTGTAAATATTATAATAATAATAATAATAATATATTGTATAGGATGAGTCATTAATTGTTTTTTGTTATGTAATTAATTGTAAGATGTATAGAGATACTTTGTATATAAAATATATAGTACAATATATTTTGTATATAGAATCTACAGTACAATATACTTTGTATAAAGAATATATAGTACAATATACTTTGTATATACTTTGTATATTGTACTAAGATAGATACTTTGTATTTAGAATATATACTGCACGCAATATACTTTGTATACAGAATATCTAGTACAATATACCTTGTATACAGAATATCTAGTACAATATACTTTGTATATAGAATATATAGTACAATATACTTTGTATTTAGAGTATATAGTATAATATACTTTGTATATAGAATATATAATACAATATACTTTGTATTTAGAATATATACTGCACGTAATATACTTTGTATTTATAATATATACTGCACGCAATATACTTTGTATACAGAATATCTAGTACAATATACTTTGTATATAGAATATATAGTACAATATACTTTGTATTTAAAGCATATAGTATAATATATTTTGTATATAGAATATATAATACAATATACTTTGTATTTAGAATATATACTGCACGCAATATACTTTGTATACAAAATATATAGTACAATATACTTTGTATATAGAATATATAGTACAATATACTTAGTATTTAGAGTATATAGTATAATATACTTTGTATTTAGAATATATACTATACAATATACTTTGTATACAGAATATATAGTACAATATACTTTGTATATTGTACTAAGATAGATACTTTGTATATAGAAAATATATGTTACATAAAATAAAAATATATACACACTTTACCTCCAACCATTTTTTTTGGTGGTAATTTCGGTATCAATCTGTATGGGAACCTTGCTAGAAGAAGTTCGTGTAACGATACAAAATCATTGTATCTTCTACAAACTACCGAATTAAATCTCTGTAAAATAATAAAAATAAATTTAAAGATATTAATATTATAATAATAGTAATATTATATTTAACAATTGAAAGTAACTTTTATGTGAATGAGTTGAATGGGGTTTGTTACCTTGCTCGTAACTTGATATTCCACGTGTTTTAAGAAGATACCTTTCTTCTCTGGTACCAAGTTGACCTCTATCGAATCTAAATTGCATATGTCCGTATATGTGAGATTCAGTTTAGCTGGATTATTACCTCGGTGCAGTCTTTGTGCCAACAACGTGACCTCCGTTAAATCACCAAGAACAGGAACGGGTAATTCTATCGACATTTTGAAAAAAACACATTGTTTTCATTAATTTTCAATAATAAAATAATTTTCTTCTATTTCAGTTAACCCTTAGAGTGCTACGAACGCATATATGCGTTTGTTATTATTAATGTAAAATAAATGTAATGTTTATATTAATTAAATTAAATATATAGAATAGAATTTGTAAGAGAGAGAGAGAGAGAGAGAATTGTGAAAGAAAAATATGAATTTTTGTTTAAAGAATAAACGTCATGTTGAGTGAAAGTTAAGAATATAATTTTAATATACGTATGTACATTGTATTATTTGTATAAAGCAATGCATTTTCCTCTTGTATATTGTTACTTTTCTAAATACGACGTGAAAGATAATCACTATCGTTGTAACCTAGATACTCACGGACTTTCTTGACCTACGGCATAGTGATCACAACTTGCATTTAAACTCTAATACATTGATTTCGTGATACGAAACAAATTTTATAAATCTATCTAAAACAATTAGATCGAACAAAAATCAATAAAACAAACGAAATAAAATTGCATTTTATTATTTATATCAATTTTTTTTTATCAAAGTCGAACATTAGTTTATTAATTTATTATAATTCATTAGACTTTTTTGTTATACTTATATGAGACTTCGTTGATTTTATTATACAAAGTTCATACATGGAATGTGTGTATATTTGTGTGTGTGTGTGTGTGTGTGTTTGTTGAGATAAACCTAAACGGAAATGGTGAGGACTAATTTATGTACGTTGGCATACTTACAGGTTGACTGTAAGGTGTCTTATCTAAGTATTTACCTGTACGATAACATTCTTACATTATATTATACTTTCCAAACTACGTGAGACTTATTCTTTTTTTTTTTTTCTATTTTTTTTTATTCTCAACTTTATTTTAAATTACGTGAAACTTTCTCGTTGTTAAATTGAAATAAAATTAAAATTCAATGAAAAAGTTTGAGAGAGAGAGAGAGAGGGGGGGGTTTGTTATTTCAATTTTGATTTAATTATTTTTATTTTTATTATATAAGAGATAAATTTAATAGATACAAAAAAAAATCACAAAGAGAGATAAAAAGATTTTTGTTTACCTTGAGATTCCGAGTTTTCCAGAAGTTTGTCGCTAGGTTGTTTTCCTTGTTGAGCAAATGCTACGAGAGCAAGACCCTTGTACAATCCACTTCTTGTCAGATAACCCGTCTTACTGTCCACGAGTTCCCATATCTACACAAATTTAAGATATATTATATCTTTTTTATTTTTTTTTATTTCCAAGATATTTTAATCAACTTCGAGAAGTTTCAATAAAAATCAAAATTAAAATGAGAATATTAAAATGAATAAAAATAAATAGAAATAAATCTTAGTATATCTACGTGTTTTCCATATCTGCAAAAAATGCGCCATATTTAATCCCCCCCACCCACGGCCTATCCCATTCCCAAAATATTTTAATAGACTCTAAGTTTGAATAAAAAATAATTAATAATTGAAATATTAATAAAAAAAGGAAAATAATAATAAATAAAAATAAATCTTGTTATCCATGAGTTTCTCGTATCTATAAAAAATGCGGCATATTTAAAAAAAATACGCGCCATATTTAAAAAACATGCGCCATGTTTAGAAAAACATGCGCCATATTTAAAAAAAAACCCCACTCCTCAAGATATTTTAATAGACTCTAAGTTTGAATAGACAATAATAAATAATTAAAATAAAAATAAAGAATAAAAATAAAAATAAAAATAAATCTTGGCATCCACGTGTTTCCCATATTTACAAACATTAACTATATATATATATATGTATATAGTTTGAATAATAAAAAAAAAATATAATTTAAAAACAAAATAAGAAAAGAATATAACCTAAAAATATAAAATTTGTTTAACAAAGAGAATTATTAAACAAGAAAAAAAAAAATAATTAATTCAAACAACAACAACAACACACGGCCACGTGCGATTTGAATTCTGTGTGAACGGTAGCTTAAAGATTAGGCCACAAATGAAAGTAACTGCATTCCGATGATTTTTCCTACCTTGCCGTTCTATTCCCTTCCTCTTACTCCCTTCCCCTCTTTCCCACCCCATTTTCATCCCTTCTTCTTCTTCTTCTTTTTCTTATTCTTATTCTTTTTCTTCACGACACTGACAATTTCTTACATAAAGTTCATAACACTTAAGTATACATACTCTAATTAATTAGTATTGGTTTAAATTAAATGATATATATATATATATATATATATATATATATATATATATATATATATATGTGTGTGATTGTTTTTTTTATTTTTAAACAAACATTTAATTAAACAAATCATACTCGTAATTTTAGTCAATTATTTCAATTCGTTACTTTGATTTTTCTTATTTGTTCTTGAAGAAATGTCATTAAACCTTAATCGTCAATCAAGTTCATCGCCAGAAGTATACCCCCACCCTTTCCGCTCCCCTCCCCACCCCGCAATACCCCCACTACTTTAGAATATAAATAGATTATCTTAGTCTTATGACGTGCATGAAGATGAAGTAAGTATTCATTAATTTCTTTTATCTATTTTACATTTTATCTTACAGATAAATGTTAAAATAAAAAACAAAGACAAATTACAAATCCATTTTCAATCGTTTATAAATCAAATTAGAAATTTAATTTAATTAATAATATTAATTATAAATTTTCTACGTTGATTTATTTAATAATATTATTTTAATTATATTGTAATAATATTATTTTAATTACATATATTGGGATCTTTGGCAGAGGCGTGGCGTAGCAATTCGACCTATCTACTCTAATTTTGAATTTAACCACCAGGTAGCGTATTCAAGTTCTAGAGATCCCACGTGGAGTAACAATTCGACTTATGTACTCTAATTTTGAATTTAGCCACCAGATAGCGTATTCAATTGCTAGAGATCCTACAGATGGCTTGTAGAAAAAAAAATGGCGGAAACAATATGATACACCTGTTGCATTAAAATCTGATAAAATTTATGAAAAATTATCATTATTATTAATATATTATAATTAATTATTGTTATAAGAAAACAAAAAAAAAAAATACAACGAGATTAATTAAACACAAATAAAGTGGAATTTGAAATTAAATTAAATTCTAAAACGTTTTTTTTTTTTGTGTGAAAGTGATCTTAAAAAAAGTCAACACAATTACTTTTTTTTTTTTTTGCAAATTATATTCTCCCAAAATTAATTTTATTATTAAATCAACCAGATGATTAGAATTGTTCTAAAATTATATATTAATTTTGTATTTATTTATTTCTCGTTGAAAGTCATTGAAAATAACAAATTTTATTGACCATGGAAATTATTTTGTGTTGCAATCTTTTGATATAATTGACTCATTTGAGTTTAATTTAAATAAAAAAATAAAAAAAAACAAAAATAAAAGAGGGGAAAAAAACGTGAATGATAAGATTCGTCACATCGTGTTTTAAAATAACTGCAATTTTGTTATGATAAAGAAAATTGTTTTCAGAGAAAGAGAAAGACAAATCAAATGACAAGATTCATTTGTAAGATTTATCTCACGTATTTTAATAATATGTCCGTGTCGTTCGTAGCATGGTACGCACATAATTTCATCGACATGATCCTATATATATATATATATATATATATATATATATATATATATATATATATATATATATATATACATAACTATAGTAATACACGTTATGTATAATCATTTATCTCATTGCAAATCATGATACATATATATATATATATATATATATATATATATATATATAATAAAAATAAAATATCACGTTATATATATAACAGGTATTTTATTTTATTCTTAATAAAAATAATATAAAATAAAATAAAATAAAATAAAATAAAATAAAATAAAATAAAATAAAATAAAATAAAATAAAATAAAATTAAAAAAAGAAATTGTATCCTTCTATCATTTTTATTTTATTTTATTTTTTTTTTTAATTTAGATCTCAAGGATATTTCAAAGTGAATTATCATGATGAATAAAAAGATAATTTTTTGTTAACAATCGTTGTGTCACGAATACGATTTGATTCACGTAATTTTACAGTCACTGTAACTAAGACGAGAATAATATTTTTAAACTTTGTTAATATATTTTATTTTAATATAAAATAAAATATGTAATATTGTTAAATATATTATTTACATAAAATAAAATATTTAATATTGTTATAATTATTATTTAATAATATTAATATAAATTGTTATAATTATTATTTAATATTATTTATATAAAATAAAATATATTAAAATATTTTATAAATAATATAAATATATCGATCTTCTTTTTTAGTATTCAAATTATTAACTAAAATATTAATAAAATATTATTTTTTTGAATTTTTTTTTTATTTATTTTATTGTAATACTAAATTGGTCAAAACTTTTTAAACAAGTTTAACAACATTTATTTTACGAAACTATTAAAAATTAATTAATTGTTTAAATCATTTTATAAACAAAAAATTAGGATAAAGTATTTAATAATATAATATAATATATAATTATTATAGTATAATTAATTTTAATTTAATAATTAATTTGTACAATTTACATAAATACTTTTATCTCACCCAGTATATAATTCTCTTTTTTATTCTATTACATTGAAACGATGTAATAAATTATTTAGAATTTACGTGAATACTTTTGTCTCACCCAGTATATGAAATTCTCTTTTTTTATTCTATTACATTGAAACGATGTAATCAATTATTTTCGCGAAAGTTTGTTTTGACGTATCCATTTAAACTCACAAAACATTTTATATTGTTCGCACCTATTTTTAAAATATACATACTTTATATATATATATATACATATATATGTTATATACACTTTTAACACGGAAGAGAACGATCAAACGATTTCACCTAATCGGAAGGTAGAACGCAGGGTGATTTTAACATGTTACATGATTCATTGTGAAAAAATCAATGTAAATTTAATTTAAATTTCATTCTTTTTATTTTATAATCAATCATCACAATATTTGATTACACACGGTAGAATAGAAACCTTCAAAGAAAACCAAGCTTCGAGACGTGAATATATCGAAATAATTGAATTGTAATACAGTGCCATCTATTGAAAACAACTTACAGAATCTAGATAACCTTTAAATAAAAAATCTTTAAATTAGTAATAAAAAATAATAATAATAATAAAAAAATTGCCATAAAAATTGTGCTATGTGCTAAGTTGAATTAAATCACGTGAAATAAAATTCATTTCATGAAAATAAATTGAGTAGTTTTGGAATTATTAGCGGACAAACATATTGTGACACTGAATTTTTATATAGAATTAAATTATATATATTGAATTTAATTAATTAATTAATTATTTTTGTTTTGCATCGGTTTCACACGTTCTTCCGTTTCACGATTTTCAAATCACCCTGATTCTAAAGAAATTTTCACTTCAAAAAAAAAAAGAAAATAGAAAATTGTTCTTTTGATTTTAATAAATTTAACAATTGAACATAGAAATAGATTCACCCTCATATTTATGACAGCAACTATAAGGACAATTACGTGACACGATGATATTTTATGAATGACCCTGTGTGTGCATTCGCTATAATAATCTTTTACTATTATAAAAGGGGCGTTTATGTGTATTATCATTGACGGGCGTGTTTTAAACGATAAGTTTACTTCTTCGTCGATATACCATTACATAAAAAAAAAGACAAAAAAAAATACTATTTCAATTATGTCTTTATTTTCCTCCCCTAAAACCCATATACTCTCTCTCTCTCTCTCTCTCTTTTTATTTTTACGAGTTTAATTAAAACAATTTTTTAAATATCAAATTATTATTATTTAGTTTATCATTAATAAGATTGTTTTATGAATTTATTAAAATGTATATTAATCAATTGTAATAGTTGTTATCTTATCTTAATATATGTATAAATTACGTGTTACGTTGTTTGTCCGCAATAGACTCCTAAACTACTGAACTAATTTTAATAAAATTTTCCACACTGTGTGCAGTTTCATCCAATTTGAAAGATAGGATATCTTAATTTATATAAATTACGTGTCACGTTGTTTGTCCGCAATGGACTCCTAAACTACCAAACCAATTTTAATCAAATTTTCCACACTGTGTGCAGTTTCATCCAACTTGAAAGATAGAATAGTTTATATCTCAATTTATCATCGCAATATTATTTTATTTATTAATAAAGAGTCATGATTATCTCTATTAGTTCGATAAGATTCTAACAGACGGCGGTATAAGGTAATTCGTTGACTGAATTGAGTAATTTAATATAATATATATAAATATAGTATTATATTCTCTTACCTGACTGAGAATTGAGCTGCTCAGTTGAGACTTCACGAGAAGAGATTTAAAAACTTCACGTTCGACGTTTCCACATGTTGGTGAACAAATCTTCTCGTAAACTTCTCTGTAGAATGGTGGTATCGAACCTAAATCATGTTTTCAAAAAAAAACAAAAAATAATATTATTCAATTTCAATGTATGATATTAGTTCATGCAATTTAAAAACAGAATATATATATATGTGTGTGTATTCTGTTATTCATAAATATAAAACAGATTCGTCCTCGAGTATCCCTCGTCCTGTTTACTACGTTAGAAAACCGGTCTATGAGGATCAAATAATCGATGGGAAGACAATAAATATGGCGTAGGAGCCTATTGGGAAAAACCTGTTTTTTTTTTTTTCTTGATAACCAACCATCACCATACACACTACCATACTATGCAACTTTGAGGAATTGTTTATATCAATTCAATCTTATCAATCTTATCAATTTTGTATATTTATTAATATTAATATTAATATTAGAATAGAAATTGAATTAAATGTATTTTTGAATAATATTCTCTTCAAGGTCACACACAGATATACATATAATACATGTACTTTGAAGAATCTGTGAGATGATATTATACAGGTGTGTGATAATATTTTAATTAAATAAAAAAAATTAAATTTATTTTGGATGATGTGTACTCTTATTTTTTTTTTTATTATTATTTTATATTAAGGAATATAAAATAATTTATATTGTAAAATAATTATTATTTAATTAAATAATTTTTATTATATTGAATATAATTTTTTTTGTATTATTTTATTAATTAATTTTTATTATATTGAATATAATTTTTGTTCTTTACTATTTAATATTAACGAATATAAAATAATGTATATTTAAAAATAATTATTATTATATTAAAAATAAAATTGTTCTTTTCTTTTTATACATATACCAACTTTTACATACTATAAAATAAATAATATTTAAAAATAATAATTACATTATTTTAATTAATTCTTATTATATTAAAAATACTTGTTATTCTTTTTTTTTATACAATATTTCAATTTAATAAAAAAAAATCACGTTATATTATATTTTATATTTGTATTAGTATTAAATCATTGATATACATAGTTATATGTAATAACAGCTGTAAAATCCAAGATAACGTAGTGATGTAAATATACATTAATCAAACATTTAATTGAAATTGTTTATAAAGAAAATGTTTCTCTCTTTTTGTTTTTTTTTGTTTTACAAAAATCTACATTTTTTCTTCTTCAGAATGAAAATGAAAAATTTGAGTGAAAATTACAAAAAAAAAAAAAAAAAATTCATGTAAACGAAACAAGATTGAAAATTACTTCCATGAAAAACCAGTTTTTAAAAAGTATCATACACACGTGCTTTGTAGTGGTATATTAAAGAGTATGTCTGTGTGTGATTATGATAATGAAAAAAAATAAGATAGAGTCTGTCTCTCCTCTCTCGCAAAAATATTTGTTTGAATAAAATGAGGTCGTCGTCGTCGTCGTTGTCGTCGTCGTTAAATGGGAAAGTTTTGAGAAACCTCTGTTTTATATCATTAATTTATTCCTTTTCTTTTCTTTTCTTTTTTTATATTTTATTTCGTTTTATTGTTTTCTTTTATTTATCATCAATTTATTCGTTTCAATATCAACTGAACAAATTTCGAAAGAGTTTATGATAAAAAAAATCATTTCTATTTGTAGTATTATATATATATATATATAACGTGCATCATCATCATTCAAATCAGTGAATTTATTTTATATGAAATTATTTATGCAAATAAGTTTATTTTTAAAATAGGATAATATGGATAATTTGAAATGTTATTTTTTTATTTTCATTTTTAAAATATTTTTTTAATGTTTTTTTTTTTTTTTTTTTCTTTGAAATTAAAATTCAAACACATTAGAGATTAAAAATATATTTCAAAATTTTTTTTATAATTTTTGATAAATATTATTTTTTTTTGTAGATATTTAACATCCAATAGAATCATAAATAAATTATTCAATGTATTATTATTATAATTAAATAATTTCATTCAATTATTTATATATATATATATATTTTTTTATAATAATAAATATTTAAAAATATACATTTGTATATAATTTAAATAAATATTTGTTATACATTATTTTTATAATTATTCATCATTTATTATATGAATGAAAGTTAAATTAACACGAAATTATCAATGACGCGTATAAATGGAGAATATTATTTTGTTTTTTTAATTATTTATTATAAATTCAATCTAATAGACACAATAAATAAATGATTAAATGTAATATTATTATAGTTAAATAATATAATTCAAATAAAATGTATCATGGAGACCGAGAAGTAATGGTGGTTACTACGCATGTCAAATTATTACTGATATTTTAAATATCAAAAAACTGATTAATATTTTTTATGATTACGATATTAAAAATTTTGCATTCCAAATAGAAAAAGATTAATTAATTAATTTAATTATTGTATAATAATAAAAAATTGTTTGACAAATTTATTCGTTTGAATTTTGAGGTTAAAAAGTGACATTACTTTCTGGTCCACCTAATATATATATATATATATATATATATATATATATATAATAAATAAAAATAAACACAAATTTATATATCAATCTACCAACATTAATAAATAATTATACGTTATAAATAATTATAATAATAAATAATTACGAGTGAAAGTTAAATTAACACGAAATTATCAATGACGCGTATAAATGGAGAATATTATTTTGTTTTTTAATTATTTATTATAAATTCAATCTAATAGACATAATAAATAAATGATTAGATGTAATATTATTATAGTTATATAATTTCATTCAAATAAAATGTATCATGGAGACCGAAAAGTAATGGTGGCTACTACGCATGTCAAATTATTTCTAATATTTTAAATATCAAAAAACTGATTAATGATTTTTATCATTATGATATTAAAAATTTTGCATTTCATATAGAAAAATGTTAATTAATTAATTTAATTAATAAATTTAATTATTGTATAATAATAAAAACTTTTGTTTGACAAATTTATTCGTTTGAATTTTGAGGTTAAAAAGCAACATTACTTTCTGGTCCACCTAATATATATATAATAAATAAAAATAAACACAAATTTATTTATCAATCTATCAACATTAATAAATAATTACGAGTGAAAGTTAAACTAACACGAAATTATCAATGACGCGTACAAATGTAGAAATATTATTTTGTTTTTTCTTTTTATTTTTTATTTCAATTTATTACGAACGTCTTTTCCGTGTTTGAATATAATTTCTAATAAAACGTCCAAAGTAAAAGTTGTGATGTATCATTTATATGTTCATTTTAAAAGACGTAATACACTTTCCTCAATAAATTTAAAAATAAAAAATAAAACAAAATTAAACAAAAAAAAAAACAACAACAACAACAACAAATGTGATATCAAATGTAGAAACAAGTGCAAAGTTTGATAAAATGAATATTATTCTTATTTAACGTTTCTTTTTTTTGTTTATCTCAACAGAAAGAGAAATATTAAAAAACAAATAATAATAATAATAATAATAATAACCGTTAGTTCTTTTTTATTTTTTGTACGACATTTTTTATTATTATTCTCATCTAACGTGTGGCTCGTTATAATTTAGGCCGTTATTCGTATAACTTTCACGTTTCTTTATAACGGATCACATTCATGAATATCCAGTACGAAGAATAAGAAGAAAAATTCCCCACCCCTCGTACATTATTTTCCAAATTATTTTTTGAATTTGACTAACTTCGTCCATGATTGAAACAAAAAAAAAAAAAAAACCAACAAACTAAACACAAACTATTCTTATATCATAAATTACAATTGTTTCGTACGATCACATTTGATTCAAGTAGTGTGTTCGAATAATTCAAATTATTGAGATTCTTTTGTCTAATATTAAAATTCTTTTTTTTTATCAAATTATGCAAAAAAAAAAAAAACCTATCACGTTTGTCAAACATAAATTACGATAAATTTTATTATCATTTCTTTAAAGGTAAACATAAAAAAAACAATGAAGTTTTATTTAAACATTCCAAGAATTTTAGTGTGATAACGTTTACACTTAAATTCCTAGTAACTTATCTAGTAAAAATCTAGAAATCATTTGAATTGTTAAAAACAAAACAAAACAAAAAAAACAAAAAAACCAATACATTCTTGATGTAAATATCAGACACGTAATAAAATGCATATAAACATGCATCGTAGAAATTATCTCAATTTTTATAGACAAATATTTTATCTAAATTTCAAACTAAACAGAATTAAAGAGAGAGAGAGAGAAAAAAGAAGATAGAATTAGGATTAGGCATTAGGATGACTAATTGATGACATTTAATAGACCACTTTAAACCAGTTTTCAACGAACTTCCGCAAACGTACGTAAAATTACGTTACTCCGAATGAATAGAGTATCATTTTCCAGTAATTTCTAATTACGAATAAAAATTCCTACTATTACAATTTAACATTCATTTAACATTTTACTACATAACCAAAAAAAAAAGAAAGACAGAAAAAAAGGTAACATTAACATTACATTTCGATTATTTATCAAATCAATTTGAAAAGAAACAATAAAAACCCAAATTATTGACAGATCATTCTCTCTTAATATTGTTTTATAATTTAATTGAAACATTTGCAACTACATGTATGTTTAAAATATTCGTACAAAAAAAAAACAAAAAAAAGAACAGAAACAATTAAATGTAATAATTCAAATGAAAAAAAAAAAAAAAATAAAAAATAAAAATAAACGAGTAAGAGAAAGAGAGAAAATCTGTAGAAAAAAAAAATTTGATCGTTTACCGAACGACAGATCGGTTGACGCCATGTTGGATCTCACTGGTAGATCATCCGGGAAGCCGATCGAAACGATTCCTTTATGTCCTTCTCACGCTATTATTTTTTCTTATTTATTATTTAGGTTAGAATATTGTTTTTTTTAACTTGTTATACACACGTGAATAATCGTCGATACTTGTAAACACTCGTGTCGCTTTGCACGAATATCACCACCACCCCGGGCGTTAAAATATTTCGAATAATCGAGATCTCGATAATGATAAAAACTATTAACACCGTTCGCCATTGCCGTATGGCGCTGAACTGAGGGGACCAATACGAATTTGACCGACGCGAGTGTTCCTCATTTCTCCCGCCACTCGGGCGAACTCTTGTGGCGGGCGCACGAACTATATCGACCAATCAAATACTACCGCGCCAATTATCTATATCGACACGAATATTCAAATGAGAATATTCGAAATTTTATTGTTTTTGATCATTTTTTTTAAATAGTTTTTATTATATTCGACTAGAAATCATTAGTTTAATTATTATACTTATAAAATATATTATTTTTTGTTCATTATATACATATACTACGTTGTCAAATATTCGTGTGTATATAAAATATTTATCATCATCTTATATTCTAATTTACGATAAATATATACACGTGTGAAAATCTATCGAAAATTTTGGTTATATTAAAAAATATCTTGCGTTGATCGATTTTTTACCAACATTTCGATAAATCTAATTATCTGAATATATACACACACACACAAAATATATTTATACATTAAAAATAATTAAAAAGTTATTTCAACTTTCATCTAAATCTCCCAAAGGGAATGGTTTAGGTGGTGGTCGTTCTAATTGAAATTTTTCTAATTCTTTTAATACTTCCGCAGATTTGTCATTATTAATGGATTTTATAAAACGAATCTTTTCAGCAATCTCTTGTTGTATTATAGGTCGATATTTTTTACCTAAACCAAGGCATTCCATGTCGTTCAAGAATTCTATTCTCTCACGAATTCCATCAATAACTGTAATAGAAAGAAAAAAAAAAAAAGGAATTTATTGACAAATAGAAAAAATAGAGAGGAAAATAAAAGAAATAAAATGTTACCGTATTCAAAATTATCTTCCTGATTTGATCGTGGTTCTCTTTTTGCTCTGTGAAGAATTTTCGGTCCATGAGGTGTTTCTGGCATATCTTTTCCATAAGCCATTAAACAAGCCAAATGACGTTTCTGTTTTTCCTTGTTAGCTACGAACAAAAATATACAATGTTACAATTTATATTAATTTAAAAAAAATATATTTAAAATACTTACGTAAGGGTGCAGTTCGACGATATTGTTCCCTTTCGTATGCACCACTGCCAAGTATCATACTCTGCGAACGTTTCTTCCAAAGACTTGGAAATACCACCTACGAAACAATATTGTGTATATATTTGTGTGAAATGAAAAAATTACAGAAAAAAGAATCATTCAAACGTTTACCTGAGGTTCTTTAGATTTTGTTGTATCTCCTATAGATTTATGGGGTGGTGGTAGAGATTCTCCTTTGTCGATGGCATTTTGAATAATTTTTCTTTGACTCATGCCAACTTTAGATTCTTCCATTAAAACTAATAAGAAAAATATATATAATTAAATAATTAAAATATATTTAAAAATAAAGATAAGAATATTTATATATTAGAATAGTAAACAGAAAATAATTATAATTAATGATTGATTATTAATAAAATTATTAATTTTATACACTCGAGAGAGGTTATTATCGAATAATAAAAAATTGTTAAATATATAAACACAACCAATTAATATAATAAATTAAAAAAAAAAATGATTGTTCAATTGACTACTCACGTTTGATTAAATTCTTCGTTTCCTCGCTGTATTTTGCTCTAGGTGGATTATGAAATGCACCAACACCCATACCAACTTTTTGATAATTTCGTTCCATTTCAAATATTTCAATTTAAATAACCCCAATAGAAAAAAAATTGTAATTTCTACTAACGTTTAGAAAAAAATGTACAAACAAATTCGCGTTAGAAAAAGCCGCTACGATAAAACTTTCATATCATCGAGGTGAGATCAAACGAATGACATAAACGCGTGTCACGTTTCTATGGTTACATCAACCCCTTCCATCCCTTCTTCACCCATTCGATGATTCAACTTGATCGAACTAACTTTTCGATCAATTTTAACACCCAATATCAAAATGAGTTTTACAATTTTATCAGCTCTATTATACACAGTGAACCAAATGTTATTAGTTTACAAAACACATTCAACATGTCGATGATTTTAAATAAAAATTACTACGTAATTTACATATTGAAATTAAAATGAGAAATGTTAGCAATTATTTACTAACAAATACAAATATAAATTGTCTATTTTTTTATACACACAAATAGTAAATGTATTTTTAATTAAATTAATACTTTATATAATTATTAATAATTAAAATAAATACAAGGCAAAGTTGAAAAGTTTCGAACCTTAATAAACAAGATTTTTAGATTTTTATTAATAAAAAAAAAAAAAAAAAAAACAAAAAAAGAATTTAAGTTCGATTCGAAAACATTTCAACCACAATTCTCGTCTACCATTTTCTATAATATAATATAATATAATATAATAATAAATATTTTTTGATATATATATATACCTAAATTTAATATAATTTATTTCAAATGCATTCCAATTCAATTTGATTCCTTCTAATAAACCCATAATTCAGTTCCCATATGGTGTTATCATTCCTCCAACTAACCACATCCCTTTAATAACATAAAACTACAATATCGTTTCATAATTTAACATTTATAAAATAAATTGCTCCTATCATACTTTAAAATGTTATACATATATATATAAGTGTAGATACAAGGAAAGAATGAATGAATATGTTGGTGGTCGATTGTAACAAGAAATGCAGCAACAGCAGCAGCAGCAGCAGCAGCAGCTTACGAAGGAGATGCAGTGTTTCTGATGCGTCTGCGCGTAGAAAAAAAAGAAAAAAAAAAGAAAAAGGTTTGAGAAAATTGAACAAGCAAGTGAACAAGCAAGGTAGTATCATCAGTAATAGTATCAGTATGATCAGTATAGAGACACAGAGGGCCAAAGAGGAATTGTTACCCTAAAGATAAGGGAAACTTCCTATAGTTACACTCCTGGCCATTTCCTCTTCTCTTCTTCTCTACTCTTCCTCCTAAACTAAGTCCGCCCTCCTACGGACGAGCCAAAAGAAAATTGCGTTTTCCTTTAATCGGTATTAACAGCAACAGCAACATTCAAACAGTTTAAGAACCTTAACTCGATGAACACTTTGTTGAAATTTAATATTCACTTAAAAAACGAAACATATCTGAACAAATACAAATCTTTATATCATTATCATTAATATTATCTTTATCATCATCATCATCATCATCATCATCATCATCATTATCATCATCAGTGTTAAAATTGTCAATTAAAACGTAACAATATCTATTTTCTTCATTTGTTATCTACTAAAGTGTATTAAGAATTGTCATCGAGTTGTCGAATGTTTTGTTTTCGTGTCATAATACTGTGGAAAGTTTATTGATTCTCTTTCACCTGGTGGAAACTAGCAATCAAATTGAAAGCTCACCTATTAACTGATTCATATTTTTTTCGAATATACATAATAATAATAATATTTTAATTATTAAAAGGTAAGTTTTGTTGAGATACATATTTGACAATGTTTTTTTGTTTATCTTAAATGTAATTTTGCAATTTTTACAATTTGTTTATTCTTTTTTTTTTTAATCATTTTATTTTCTCTCGCTATATTTATATTATGAATATTTAAAGATAAAAATAAATAACATTGGCTTGATCTTTAAATAAACAATACACATCGATACAAATTTCAATAAAAATAAATTCATAATAATAATAATAATTAATATTTTTATTAAATAGGGATTGATTAAATTAAATTGAGTCAAGATGAAGGTAGGACTATTGAAAAATTGTTTATGTTACTTCAGTCTCCGTCAAGGTACCATATTAATTGCAGTAATGCAATTGGTGAGTTAAAAAAAATATTTAAAAAAAATATCGAAAAAGAATGTTTCTAATTATTATTATATTTTTAGTTTATGTCCGGATTTATTATTGATTTTTTCGTCCTGGCATTGGCACATGCTATGGGAATTCAAGAAATGGTGGTGAGAGATACCGAGGATGCACTCGAGAGGGAAGCTTTGGAGGATATATCCTCCAATTATCTTAACACTAAAAAAATGGACATGGCTCACCACAATGCTACTGGTAAAAATTAACAAAAATAATTTAAAAATAAAAATTATGATAATTATACCTATATATATATATATTTAATAATATCATTATCATCAATAATATCATTAATTTTATCAATAAAATAATAATGATATATTATTATTAAATATTATTTAAATATTTTTTCAAACAATATAATATCTAATTATTAATTATTTATCTTCAGAGACCATTTATTCTATTTATTGTGGATTGGTTATCACTGTGATACACTTTATGACTTCAATTCTATTACTTTATGGTGCATTAAAGGTATAATTAATAATACAAATTAATTCAATATATTTTGTCTCTTATATAATTGTACTAATGGTTTAATAATTTATTTAAAAAAAAAAAAAAAGAAATATATATATATATATATATATATATTGTTTGAATTGTATTTGTAGAACAAACGTCATTTTATGGCACCTTGGATGATGGTAATGATGACGACAATATCAGCATTTACAATATCCTTGTTCCTGGTTGAACAGGATTGTCCATTCATTGCTATTCTCGGTGGCAAAGCAGACATTTGTGAACGTATGTGTTTAAATGATCAATTAATTAATTGTAATTATTTTATTCATTTATATTATTATTAATAATGAATCATTTGTTTCGTTTGATTTTCATTAGGTGTAATCGTGTTGTTATTTGTTATCACGAGTTCCTATTTATGGTTCGTCGTGTATAGTACGTACAAGAGTCTTGAAATAAAAAAAGGATTGACTCATGAAGTACACAGTGTCAACAAGAAAGATCCATTACCAATTGCAGAAGGTTCAAAATCGTTTCATGTGGCAGCTAATAAACCTTATGAGGTTTAAAATTGTTTTCTTTTACAAAAAAGAAAATAAAGAATAAGTAATACAATCGAACAAAAATAAAAGCACACACATACACACACACACATACATGCGTATACACATACATATATAGATACACAAATACTAATACAAATACAAATACGTGCAACGAGAAACAACAAATTCTGTCGAAGGATTGAACCTCGCATCGAAAAAAAAACAAAAAAAAAAAACTAAAATACGAAATTAATTTTCATCATCGAATAAAAAGACGGGTGTTTGTTTATCTGTTTTTTTTTTCTTGGGTCTCACCCGATAGATATAAATATATATATGTGAGAATTATAATTGCATTTTACAATCAGCTTAAGATTTCTAAGCCTACGCACAATTCTCGTTAACAATTTTCGATGATAAGAGAACAAAAATATGATCAAAAATCGGACATTTCCATGAGGAATTATTTATAATAAATTGATGGTAAACATTATTATTATTATTATTATTATTATTATTATTATTAAATAAAATTGTTAACGAACAATTTTGAATTAATTGCATTACAAATATGACAAATATAAAATTATGCAAAAATATTCTTGCAACTCGTTGCATACAAACGCGTTGCTCATTTTCTGTTTTTTTTTTTTTTCGTACGTAAGAGTCGATTAAACAAAAAGAGAAGAAGAAAAAAAGAAACCAGTAAAAAGCAAAGAATTAAAAATAAAAATGAACAATTTCAACGTTTCTTCTATTTCGTGTCCGAATCCATGCTTTGTACAGTCCTTGGGGAAATTACTCTATTTCTCTATCGATTTAACAAAATTGTACATTAGTCAGATTAATATGTTTTAAGTAAGATAAAACAAAAAAGAAGAGAATAAAACAAATACATACATACATACATACATACATACATACATACATACATACATACATACATACATATATCTGTATCTTATACACGTATGTGCAAGCAAGCAGGAGGACGAATTCATTTTAATCGCTTTGATCGTATATATACACTTACACATTAAAAAAAGAACGTATACGCATACGAGTGTTCGAGTTTCAAATCAAAGTGATGATGATTTAGTAAACAAAGGATTTCAACTAAATGGAATTATAAAAATCATGTGATTATAATAATAATAATAATAATAATAATAATACGAATAAATCGATAAAGTTTTATGATCGATTTGTATATAACAATAGTATCGTTTTATCTCTTTGATTAGAAAAAGGGGGAGAAAGGTGTTGGGGGGTGGTTGGAAGTGTGTGTGTGTGGAGGGGGAGGGGAGAGGAGGAGCACGGGGTTGTAAGATAATATTTACTTTGGATCAATGTTTTAGAACGATGAACGTAAAACTTCATTTCTCTCTTCATGTACGACGAGGATAATTTACGAGGCATAATGAATTTTATTTCACAATTCAAAATCTCATTTCAATTATTTTCGATGAAAGTACAATTTTCGTTTTATATATATATATATATATATATATATTTTTATATTTTCTTCTATTTTTTTTTGTTTTTTGTTGATTCTTCTTCTTTTTATTTATTTTTTTTAGTACGAAACGGGAATTATTTGTCAAATGTTAACAATCGAGTATAATTGATAATTCCTTGTGTATATGTATATTAAATGTGTACGGAAAAAATGATATATATATATATATATAAATAAAAATAAAGATTATAAAAAAAAAACATCGTTATTTTTCAAAGTTTAAACGATTTTATTTTTTATTTGTTGTTGTTGTTGTTGTCGTCTTTTTATATTTCGTCGTCGTTCTGACTGAATTCGTTTACTCTTAACGTGAAATAGATCTTTGATTATTGTTTGTTTTGTTTTTTGTTTTTCAATGATCATAACAAAAAATAATATTACATGATTAGATTTAACCAGTTAAGCGTGTTTAACGATTATATACGTCATGGAGATGTGGCAAAATTTTGTTTTATGACGTTTATATCCGTCATGACGGATATAAAAGTTTGTTACAATTTGATGATTTAAAATTGTAATTTTGACGTAAAATTAATAAATTATATTCGTAAATTTTCATATGTTTTAAAATGTTTAGAGATGAAAAAATAAAAAAACAAAGTCAAGAATAAATTTATAATTTGTTTATAAATATTCGATATTTTCTTTAATTATTTTCGTTTATTATATATTCAATATATGTTCATATTAAGAAACTGTGTGTGTTTCACATTACTAACAAAATTGTTCATTTACTAAAATAAAATTGTCTTTTTGACTATCCAATATTTTAACAGCAGCGCCACTTACTCTGTGTTTGACGACTATAACCGTCATTTGCTTGATTATCGTGACACACACCAGAGCGCGCACTCTGCGCACAGATCGCCACACTTTTAACTGGTTAAACAAAAAAACAAAAAAAAAAGATAGAAAGTACGATATTGAATTAAAACATTTTACAAAAAAAAATGAAAAGTAAAAAGTAAAAGATAAAAAAAATTAAAAAAGGAAGAACAGCAGCACGTTGATTATGCACAATGATTATTCTTCTCGTGTTTTTAGTAAAAGCGCATGAATTAATAATAATAATAATAAAAAATAATAATAATAATAATGCTTATTACGCGAGTGTTTTGAAATTTTCTTATGAAAAGCGACATATCATTTTTGATCTTTCAGATCCAACTTCTTCTCCATTTTTTTTTTTTTGTGACAATTAGAGAATTCGTAAATTTAGTAAGAAAGCGCACTTCTTCTCCATTTTAACTTTCCTTCTCGCTAGGCCCATGGTAACAATAAATGATATAATATTCCTTGGATCATCTTCTTCATCTTTATCTCCTTATTATTATTATTATTATAATAATAATAATTATTATGGAAAAAATTCATGCACAGTGCACGTATCACCAACAATTCATAGAATACTTTTCATTTTGGTCCTCTTTCCGTCGAATGGATTTCATTATTTTTTCAAAGATTTATGATTCATTTTTTTTTGCTTCCCTCTCTCTCTCTCTCTCTCTCAATAATATAATTGTATTTCTTTCTTTCTCTCTCTCTCTCTTTTTTTTTTTTTTTTTTATACAGGAGCAAATACGACAGTCACGACGACGCGTAAATGTATCGCAAATTTCTATCCTTCGCAATTGACACGTAAAACAAAAGCAACGACAAGAAGACGTACGATGACAACAAATAAGTTGCATTGGCATTTTGTAATGAAAGATTCATACGTCTTATATTTATCAGTCACATTTTGTCATCCGTTAATTCGAGGAACTGAGCATAAAAGTCTCGCGTACACTCTCCTTTGTTATTAAATACAAATTTGTAGTAACTCCCATCGGCACATATAACTGCATACACATATACATAAACAAATAGAGAATGAAAGGATGAAAAATAAATCAATTTTATCATTTAGAATATAAATTTTCAAATTTATCACACATGATCAATACCAACCTATAATACTATTACTGCCAGTACCAAATGCGCACATGCATTGAGGACCACCTGGAACTTGAAATTTGCAAAAACTCCAGCTCGAACTAAAATACTTTGGTAAAAAAGTAGCTGATGCTAAACTAGATTGACGATTCAATTTCTGATCCTCTACTGCAAATACGTGTACCGTGCCATGGTCACTCGCAACGCATAACCACGTCGAATCGTGATTGAAATTTATGCTGGAAAATAACATTTTGGTATATTCAAATATAACAAATTATCATTTAAATTATTCTTAAACTATTTACCAGTATATATTGGCATGATTAGCTCCTCTTCGTAATTCATTGATCATATTACCGCTCTGTGTATCGAATACCCTTATCAGAGTACCCTTTTCAGAAGCTGTAGCAAGTCGAGTACCTTGTAGATTTAAAGCTATGCATGATAATGGTGTCTCGTGTGCTTCTATGTTTAAAGGTTGTTTTTCTGTGTTTGCTAGGTCTATAACTGCAATAGAAAGAAAAAAACGATCATACAATTGAATGTGTTCTTTTTATAATTTAATATAATAATTTACCTTGAACATGACCATTTTTACGTCCTGGGAATGCAAGCAAAGAATTGTTACTGTTCGGACACAAAACGCATAATCCTCTTGGATTGGGATTAGTTTCAAATACATGCAATTGCTGTGGGTTTTGCGTAAAAGTATAAACCTTTATAACACCTTCTAATATTACTACTATCCTATCTCTTCTTAATTTAACACCTTTTACAGGTGCATTAAATTCCAGTGTGATAGCTGGTGCTTTCTTTAAATCGTCCCATATAATAACTGCAAACATCAAATAGATTATATTAATTTGATTTTTTTATTTTTAATATTGCATACATAATGTACAAAATATTACCTTTGTTAACAGGATACATTGGCTTTGGCCCACCACCAACGAGAGCTAAATAATTACATCTAAATAACATTTCAACGTAACCAAGACCACCATCATTAAAATCATGCCGTTCTTTTTCCTTTCCTTTCAGAGGATCGCAATTGTATACTCTATAACCATTTTCTGTACCGCAAACGAAGCATCCTGTAAAAATATCAAAGTTGATATTAATAAGGGGAATATTCTTATCTTCTCATTACAGATATGTGTTCCATATATATATATATATACCCTATTTTATGGATACTCATTTAACTAACACATTTACAATGTTCATTGATACTTTAACTACTACATGTAAATATAGTGATTACTTTAATAAAGAAACATACTTTGGTATGAAAGATATAGAAAATTTATCAGAAACACTTTGACTATGTATACAATGTTGTTCTTAAAGTTCAAAGGCATGCATGATCTCATATGAAAGTAAATGAATGCATACTGTACTTTATCATTTGATAAATGCATTATATATTTGTAAAGTATGCTGAGACATAGAAATGATAATAATAAAAATCATAGTAAATATAACAATAATAAAAATGAAGGAATTTTTGATGGAAAGTGCATGTCAATATGATAAAAGAATGAGGTTAAGTAAAACATAATGAAGCATAATAAGATAAAATCTGAATTAATATGCGTGAAATATATTGTCGGTATTAATTTTATGAGGTTAAGGACAAAAATAACTCGATTAGTGGGCAAGATTCCAACCGGGATGAGAATAAATGAAAGAAAGAAAACATTGTAAGTTTACTAGGTTAGAAGTGACAGCAAGAGCGAGAGCGAGAGAGAAAGAGAGAGAGAGAGAGAGAGAGAGAGAAAGAAAAAGAAAGAGAGATAGAAAAAGAAAGAGATAAAAATAAATAAAAAAGTAAAATAAATAAATTTGACAGTGGCATGCCAGCGCTGTCAAAATGTGGCGCACTAGGTCACATACCTTGATCTTGATTGAAGCCAGCGTAAAGCAGACCATTGCCATGTGGATTTCCCGTAGTTAAATTCATCGTCAATTAAATACTTTTCTTATACATTCATACGTATCGTCCGATTAAACGTGTTAAATTAATCACATATTCGCCGGTAATGGCCGGCAACAGCACACAACGTTAACTGCCGATTAAATACTGCCACCATCTTTGCGCATGCCTACGAAGCTACCCACTATAGTCGATCAGCTGATTCGATCTTTAACCTATCGTTCTTTACTCATCGACCAATCAGAGCAATGGAATAGTTCTCATAATATTTAGTGCGTGTTTTACGATATATATCGACTTTTCAAACATATTTATATATATTTTGATCAAATATAATTTCGTATAATTATTAATAAATATATTTTATATATATATTATAATATGACAGTATTTATTTATTGTGAAATAAGTTGAATTTCGACGATGTTTCTATCAATCGTTTGATCGATTGTTTATCTTAGAGAGGTTAGTTTACTCTTACTAATAATAAGAAGAATAAAACATGCGTTTTTTAAATAATTTTTTAACAACGAGATGCATACACACGTGTACACCATTATTAAGAGAAAAACCGACAAATTTAAAAGGCAAAAAACATAGTTCACAATTATGGTTAGAAAGACAATTACGTGATCCTTATGTTGAAAAAGCTAAACAAGAGAACTACAGATGTAGAAGTGCTTTTAAATTAATAGAAATCAATGACAGAAAAAAGATATTTAATTTTGGAGATACCGTTGTAGATTGTGGTGCTTCTCCTGGTAGCTGGACACAGGTTGCTGTTAATTTAACCAATGCCAATGGTAAAAAGGATGGTCCTGTTGGTAAAGTTATTGGAATAGATAAACTTCCAATATATCCTATAGAAGGTGCAACTGTTATTGGACAGATGGATTTTACTAAATCAGAGGCACGCCAAAAGTTGCATGAATTGTTAAACCAAACTAAAGCCAATGTTGTTTTATCTGACATGGCACCTAATGCTACAGGTGTACGAGAATTGGATCATGAAAATATAATGAAATTGGCATATTGCGCTTTAAAATTTGCTCTTCAAGTTTTATGTAAAGATGGTGTATTTGTTACTAAAATTTGGGATGGATCTCAGACGACACAATTCTATAAAGATTTAAATAAATTTTATACAAACATTAAAATGTTTAGACCTAATGCAACGCGCAGTGAATCCAGTGAAACATATCTAATAGCTAAAGGTTTCAAAGGATTAAAAGTATCATCTCTCCAATAGTTGAAATAATAAAACATGGTGTGGATATTTAAGGAAATGATAGAACAAAACAGCAATGATTCTTTGTTCGAATAATATCGTCTTATATCTTTTTATATGCAATTGTTTCTTCTACGCATCGATACAATTGATTGTATTCTTAAAGAAATACATTTAGTTTACAATAAACGTATGATAGAATATATATAATATACATTGTTTATATATATATATATATATATATATATTTAGCCATAAATAATACAATAATTGGTTCAAATACAATTACAATTAATACGCATTATGACAGTGGTTTTTCTTCTTCTTCTTCTTCTTCTTTTGTTGTTCATTCGTTATTTAATACCATCTATGTAATATATACACAATTCTCTTAATTAATTTAATATTTACATAAATTGGCATATAATAATAGATAGAGAAAAAAAAAAAAAAAAAGAAAAACAACATTACACACCACATTTAAAAACGTACATAAAAAACAAAAATGTCATCGACCCTATTTTTCCTAAAGTCGAAATTGTCCGAATTTTTTGTTTTATCGTACGTTTTATCTATCGCACGTAAAAAAAAAAAAAAAAAAACGAGAGGACATAGCCATATATACGGTTGAACATTATTTAAAATTAATAATCTAGCATTAATTTGTCTGCTGATACACTCCTACTGTAGTATCATTTGTATAGGACTAACTGTGTCATCGTGTATGTATGCGTTTGCTATTTTCTTATTTATTGTAAAAAAAAAAAAAAAAAAAAAAAAATACATTGTACGTGTATCGTGTAACGATTAATGAATAATAATTAATACCGACGTACTGGGAGGACAAGGCGTAACGACGTCGAAGAATTGTCAATTTTAATGACAATCATTTCGAGACGATATTTTGAAATACTATTTAAAGGAAGGACCGTCGCGTTTTGTTGAGTATCTTTGTTTAACATCGATTATAACATTCAAAATACATTGACATTACATCATATACGTTCATTATTTAAATCTGTACAATTTTCTCATGTGTAAAATTCATCTATCTCTCTTTTTATAATATCGTGTAAAGTTGTAGTACAAAACGATGATATTTATTACAAATACGATTTAATTAAACGCAATTATAATTGTATATAATAGGTAGTGTTGTCGTTTGTTTATTATTATTATTATTATTATTATCGTTTCATAGCGTGAGACGATGTTAATATATACGTTAGTGTGCGTGCCTATTTCACATACAACTGTGTAGCCCAATTTTTTGGATGCATAAACGCACGCTTTTTAGGCCGACAGTCTCACGAGTTCGAGTTTTATTTATGATCTTGCGAAAATATTTAATCGAAAGTATCGAATGTATGTAAATAGTAAGAAATTTTTGATTTAAATTGAACAAACAAACAAAAAATTGTTTACAATATATCAATGTACGGCGTTGTTCAATTGTAGAACATTTCAATTTCATTTGAAATTAAGAGATCATCGTTTTTCATTTAACATTTGTATAATAAAAACGATTATATATTCTTAATGATTATTTATTATTCTTATACAAACAATACTAATGACCTTCATAATAATTAAATAATATGAGACACGTGTTGTATCATGTGACCGTTTCAGGAACATTATTCGATCGATTGCAACAATTTATTTTGTAGACATGATTGCAATCAACACGTTTATACGAAGGTTTAAATAAATACGACGAACTATTACTCGAACTCGCGCTAATATTTCTTAATATTATTATTATTATTATTATTATTATTATTACTAATGTTCTTTTTTTTTTTGTTTTATTTCTATTTTCTTCTTCTTTCGATCGAGATCGATTTAATTTGAAAATTCAAACGGGTTTGTCGTCTTACCGAAGAGGACTTCTTTTTTTTTTTCTTATTTTCCTTTTACTCTCGTTAACTTACTAATTATTATTATTATTATTATTATTATTCGTTATATAATATTACTTATTCGCAAAATGTATCGATTAGAAATAATAATCGTTTCTTCGTATCAAAATTGTAATATAATTTGTAACGATTTTCAAAAACATATTTCGTACACACGCAAAGTTTTCATCGTGTTCGTCAATTCGAACAAATCACAAACGAAACGAATTTATTTCAAAGATTCTCTCATTCTCTTGACCCTTTTTTAATTAATACATAAATAAATATTAAAAAAAAAAAGAAAAAAGATTCATCCTGATAAGTTTAGATAACGAATTCTTTTTTTTTTGTTCTTTTAGAAAATATTCAAAGATTACTTCAAACACTTTCTTCCACTTCTTTTCTCTTTTATTAGTTTCTAGTTTCTCTTTTTATAAAATTGGTTACAATAACGATTGGTATATTACGTTATTACACCATGACATAATAATTTCTCTCTCTCTTTTTTTCTATACGGTTAGATTTGCAATACGTTTTTTGTTTTTTTTTATTCCTGTTACAAACGTTCTACCCAATGTCAGTTTTAAATCTGATTAGAAAGTGAAACACGATTACTATGAACCCTAGTTATAGATACTTAACATCGTTTGAAAACTAATGTCGACTAAACTAAAGTAGAAAATATTCATTCCAATGAATATTTAAACAAATAATCTGTTTCATTAGTTTCACGAGTTAGAAAAAAAAACAAAAAAAAATACCTCAATCAATTTAATATTCATCTGTCAAAATTGTTGAATAATTTTTTTGTGTAAAAACCAAATTTTCCTTTAGATCATCAAAGATTTGTTCGGTACGATAATATGACAAAAAAAAAAGAAAACTAACATGTCTGCCAAAAAGATAAGAGTGTTCCCAATCGCGTATCACACGTTTTTAGCAAACGACAGGTTATTTCTTTCAAACCCCATTGTTTTATTTGGCACAGTTTCAAAAGATACATAGATAAATAGAAAAAAAAAGAGAGAGAGAGAGAGAGAGAAAGAAATACACAGACAAGAGAGTTGAGAATCCTCACGACGACAGATCCAAGAGATTCGATTTTATAATCGAATCGTCATTAATAATAGTCCAAGTTGTTTTAAAGTTTGTCTTAAACTTTCAAATAAATCAGCGAAGTACGTCAACAACGACGTATTTGATAGCCCAACCAACGGCTAACTCAATCATGCGAATCCATTTTGTTTAGATGGATATAATTAATATTTAACCCTACGACGAGATGATACTCTGACATAATCATTTCTATAACCTCTATCCATGATGGTTGGTGTCGAACGAGAACCACCTTGACCTATTGAGAATAAATTAGGTGAAATCCTCGTTAATGGTAGTGGTGGTGGTGGTGCTTTAGTTCTATATAAATACATTGGCCTTGGTTTTTGTCTTTGAACTACAACAACTGAACGATGCCTTTCATTATCTTCCTGTTGTTGTTGTTGTTGTTGTTCTTCTTCTTCTTCTGGCCTATTTATTCTCCAACCAATTGGTGTCCTAGAGTATGATGATTTTTGATGAAAATTTGGTATGCTACTTTTTGTACTGGTTGTACTAATATATGGAGGATTATTATTATCATTATCATTATCCTCTTCTTCGAAAATATTACGATGTTGATGATGTCCATCTTTGTAATCTTGATTATGTATACTGTTGATCTCATCTGATGGAAATTTAACGTAATTTTGTGACGATCTTACGTCAAAATTAGGTGAACCTTCTAAATCCAAGATATTTCGCGTACTAAAACTATTGCTAGTTTTAACAGAATCCTCTGTTTCTTTTATCGTTGCTTCCAAGTAACGATTGTCAAAATGAGGATCGTAAAGTAGCGATTCTGACGATGAAGGTTCAGCCAAAAGTTCGACGTTCCTCAAATCTGTTGGATTTTTGTCAGTTTCTTCTTCTTCAATGAATTTTATCCTACTTACCTGTTGTTTAATATTTTCCTTTGTACTCGTTGATACAATAGTTGTCGTAGGTATTTCTTCAGTTGGAAATATTATTTTAGTTTTAGTATCATGTATCTTTTCAGATTCAAAATGTTCATTGATATTTTCATCATCGTTGATCTTCGTATTGTTAAATTTACTATTGTTACCAATTTTTGTAGGATTGTTAACATTTAACAATGTCGTTTCTATGATAACGTCATCCTTGATCGTAGCTTCGCTAGAAATTTTACTATCATGTTCGTCCATATTGGAAATGCTATGATTAAAACGAATAGCAATTTCATCTGACGATGAATCAAATGTATAATTGACATTTTTCATATTAGAATCAATCATAGGTTCTACATTTGTCTCATGATTTTCATTCAAATGTAATCTATCCAAATTTGTCACAGGTATGGTGATCCCAGCTTCGCCATGTTTCAAAATTTCACCCTCAAGTTCGGTTAATTCATCTTCAATAGGATTATCAGTTGGATCAACGTAATCGTCCTCTTCTTCAACAATTTCTCCCTCGTCAACAGTTTCATCTTCATAAGTTGTTTCCCGTTCATCGTCATCCGCCATTTTCATTCCAGATGATTCCGAATTGTTTCCATTATTATCAACTTTATCATCAAAGTTTGACAAATTTTCCGATAATTTTTTCAACGAATTCGAATTGGACTCGTTGATGACTTGATCCATATTGTGATTGGTCGAATTTATTGATTCGGTCATACGTATGATCACGTGACCAGCTGTAGTAACATTAGATAAATCATCGCCATCTTCTTTTTCGAAAGAAGAAGAAGATGATGATGATGATGATGATTCGATTTGTGGTTGTTTAGTTGGTGTTAAAAGAAATACCAACGTTGGTGTTATATTACTAACGTTCATCGACAATACTTCTTTTAATTTGGTATCATCATTTATAACCTCACTTTCGTTGATATTATTTTTAACGTTGGTTACATTCAATATGGCGGCTTTTAGATTTATCGGAATTTTATAATCGACTATTTCCGAAAAACCACTACTTCCGTTAGTTTCATCGACAAATTCAGCAACCGGGACTATTTCTTCAGATTTTTTGCTGTCCTTGTTTATAGGATTGTTTTGATGATTAATATTATCGAGTAATATTAATGGTTTTATTTCTTCTTCATCTAATTTGTGTTGGTCTTCTTCATTTTCTGTTGTAGTCGTCTCGATTTTAGCTTCATAAATGGTAACCGTCGTCTCCTTTGGGGGTTCCTAAGAAAGGTAGCATAGGTGGTTGTGTAATTTTTTTGTTACAATAAATAAGATATTATTATTGTTTATTATAGAATTCGTGAAGAAAATTGAATCATTGAACCCTGCAATTTGATTTATTCAAAATTTATTCAACTTTCTCACGAATTCATAGTTTATTTTTGAAATCAAGGTATATATATATATATATATTTATTTAATCCCACAATTATTATTAATTATTATTATTATTATTATTAATATTAATATTATTATTATTGATATACACACAATTGTCGGGATGATACGCTAAAATATTAAATATTTCTATTTTTGTCATGTATTATATTTATACTTATGTACAATTATAATGATATATATATGTATATCATTATATATATATAGATATGTATAAACAATGAGTTACTTGACTCGTCTCTGATTATTTTAACAAAACACACACACATAAAAAAAAAAAAAGCAAATCTAATTAACATAAGAATTAAACAAAAATAATTAATTTGTTTAAAATCGTTACAATTGACTAGATAACAAAATATTTGTTGTTGTTGTTGTTGTTTTTTTTCTTTTTTTTTTTTTTTCTTTTTTACGATATAATATAATTATTATTTATGATAGAAAGGACACAATTTTTTTTTTTTATTATTGACAAGTGAAAAATAATACGACTGATTATAATGATGATAAAATAATGACGTCACGCGTTCATTGGAAAGACCAATTTAAATTAATTCATTAAATCAAATTATTTATTCCAAATCACAGACACTTTTTTTTTTGTTTTGTTTTGTTTTTTTTTTTCAGAATATTGCAATTTTTCAAGAATGACACTAATTTCTTTCTTTTATTAACTGGTTTACTCAAAGGACACAGGTACTTAACGTTTTATTTTTTTTTTTTTTTTTTAAATTAATTTCTCTAAACAAACGAACTATTACGTAAAATAAAAAAAAAAAAATAATAAAAAAAAAAACATAGATAAATAATAATTAGTAAATCACGCGACTTTTGAATAAAAACGGAAGATAAAAAAAAAAAAAAGAAAAAGAAAAAGAAAAGTCCAATTAAAATAATAAGTTAGTTACAAATAATTAAGTTAATTATTAACTAAAATAAAAAAATTGACTAATAAAAAAAAAAAAAAAAAGAATAAAAAAAAAAAAAAAGAAATAAAAATTGCAATTAAATAAAAATTAACTATGATCATCATCATCCTCGTGTAAACCAGTAATCAATTCCAAATATGGTAAATCTCCGACCCTTACATTAGTCCTATCATCCTCGTTCTTGATTGGTTGTTGATTATTAACAGAAGACATAACAGGATCATCGGCAACAGCATCTGGTGATGATGGTGGGGGTAAAGGTATACCTAACAATGGTATACTCAATTGCAATGGACCTGACGATTGTTTTTGATTTGGTATCTTTTCTTCTTCCCCGTTACTGCTGCTGGCAAATCTTTGCAAATACATTGCACTGACGCGTTTCAATAAAAAATCAAATTGCGCCTCGTGATCAATTTTGACATCCTTGACGCATCTGTCCATGGTATCTGCGCGATAACCTTCGGCACAATCGATGCGCGTAGGCGCGAAAAAAATACTTTTCGGAGTGATCTTTCTCAAAATATTAGCCGAATCTAAACTCGATTGATCACCCGCTTGTGCATCGACCAATAACCAAGCTTCCCAGGTTAATTCGCTTGGCGATGAAGATGATGACGATGAAGAAGATGACGAAGTTCCACGTGATCTTTTTCTCGATGATGATGATGTTTCTTCTCCTTCTTCTTCTTCTTCAACAGATGATGACGATGATGATGACAATAAAGATGGTAATGATGATAATTTATCGTTGGATAAATTCTTGGATCTCGATGGTGCCAGTTCACAATACCTGGCTAATCCAATCAGGAAGAGAATAAATAATAATGATCTTAACGTCATCATTTTTTCCTCCGATGTGTTGTACTCCTCCTAACAACAACAACGGGTTTCAATTTAATCTCTTTTTGAATTTGTGTTTGTATGTGTGTGTGTATTTTTTTTTTTTTTTAATCTTTATTGGGTGCTTTTCTTTCTTTTATTTGTTTATTTTCTTGTTTTATCTTTTTTTTTTTCTTTTGATATGTGACGTGACCCAACCTCGTCACCTTCCTCTTGACGCTCGTCGCATTGGAATTATCTGTAAAATCAAACGAGAATATAAATATTAGTTATATTGCATTAAAACAAAATAGATAAAATGAAAAAAGAACATGAAAACAATAGAATGCAGGAAGCTGATCGTTGTCGAGTTTGTTTTTTTTATGGAAAAATATTTGTTTCATAACCTAATTTCAATTGTAATTTGATGATAACCTTTTTTGGTATTTTTTTTTCTTATTAGATGTAGTTTATAAATAAAATTAAACACAAAAGAAAGGATTATTAATAAAATTTAGATCATTAACAAATAATTAATATATTATATTAATAATCAAATTTATATCATAACCTAGTTCCAATTGTAATATGGCGGTAACTTATTTTTCCCCTATAACATATTTTATAAAAAAAAAAAATAAAAAAGAAGCAATTATAGAAGAATAATTATATTATTAACAAATAATTATTGCACTATTTTAATAATAAAATTTATATCATTAACAAATAATTAATATATTATGTTAATAATAACATTTATATTATAATCAAATTCCAATTGTAATATGGCGCTAACTATTTTTCCCCTATAACATAGTTTATAAAAAAAAAAAAATAAAGAAACAATTATTAATATAATTTATATTATTAATAAATAGTTTTTGCACCATTTTAATAATAAAATTTATATCATTAACAAATAATTAATATATTATATTAATAATAACATTTATATTATAACCTAATTCCAATTGTAATATGGCGCTAACTGTTTTTCCCCTATAACATAGTTTATAAAAAACAAAAAAATAAAGAAACAATTATTAATAAAATTTATATCATAAATAAGTAGTTTTAGCACCATTTTAATAATATAATTAATCTTATTAACAAATAATTAATATATCATATTAATAATCAAATTTATATCATAACCTAATTCCAATTGTAATATGGCGGTAACTTATTTTTCCCCTATAACAAAGTTTATAAAAATAAAACAAAATAGAAACAATTATTAATAAAATTTATATTAAATTTTATTCAATAATTATTATACACCATTTATGGTATTTTTATATTAATAAATAATTATTACACAATTTTAATCATAACATTTCTAACCTAACCTAATTCCACAATTGTAACAGTAACCTGTTGACAGTAACATTTTTTCCCCTATACTTCCCCTATAACACATTATAAAAAATCAAACAAATATTTGAACACAACATTGAACACATGGAATTTTAATTAGAAAATTTGTTGTATTATTCAATTGAAAAGTTTACAAATAAATTGTGTCTTTTTCATTTCGTTTCGTTTCGTTTCGTTTTAATATAAACGTAAATGTGAGACAAAGCTCTCTATGTGATAATGTGTGTGATTGTGTGAGATAGTGAAGGATCCCAAAAACAAACAAATTGGTAAGCTAAACCGTTTGATGATCGTTTGGTTTAACTGAACAAACGGACAACGGTTAATTAATTGATTAATTAAGTCGTATTCATTCTGAACCAAGAGTTTGAACGAACAAAACGTTTCGTATGTTCCGTTGTTCCGTAAGTGAATGTAAATTACCTGCTGCTCGTCCTCACGGAATTCGACACGGAACAAAACTCCTATCCCCCATCATGACTCTTATTTGTTCATTGAATCTTAAGAGGTGGTTAGGGTAAGGGTGAGGAGGGGAGTTTAAAGGTTACCTTCATGGTTTATTATTTCTCATTTCACGCTATCATCTAGCTCTTTCTCTTTCTACTTATTCGTGCAATTCATTTTGGCGAATTAATTTCTTTTTCCTCTATTATTTTAAATATTATTTTATGTTTTTTTTTTTAAATCAATTGAATTGTAAGTAAAAAAAAAAAATTGAAAAATAGAAGGAAATTAAATAAGGTGAATATTAGGGTTGTTATTTTTTTGGGAGGTTTTTTTTTTAACCCTTGAAAATAATACAATTAAATAATTTTAATATATGTGAAATTTAATAAAATATTGGACAATTTTTAAATAGAATTTTTATTTTTATTTTTATTCTTATTTTTATTTTCAAATAGAATTTTTATTTTTATTTATATATATATTTTTTTTTAATTAGAATTTTTATTTTTTTTTTATTTTTATTTTTATTTTTATTCTAAAATAGAATTTTAATTTTTTTTTTTAAATAGAATTTTTATTTTTTTATTTTTTTTATTTTGTATTTCGTTTTTCGAAGAACCATGCACGTAATTTTTAAATACACGAATGCAACAAAATTTCATCTATTATTTTAAATATTATATTTTTTTTTCTAACATTTTTTTTCTAAATTTAATTTAAATAAAACAAAATAAATTAAATAAAAACAAAATAAAAAAAAAAATAGAATAAGAAGAATATTAGGATTGTAACATATTGTTTTATTTTTGTAACCCTTCGAAATAAAACAATTAAATAATTTTCATAGATGAAATGTAAATAAAATCAAACTGTGAAAACTGTGGAAAATTTGTAAATAGTATTTTTTTTTTTTTTAAATTTCTTTTTTGAAGAATCATGCACGTAACTCTTTTGATACACGAATGCAGCAACGTTGAGATCTTTTTTTTTTTTTTTTTTACCGTTACACACGTTGGGTAAAGCTACGATTATGTTTGCTTCGTGAATAAGCCGTACAAATACGAGAATCGAATTCACGATCGGTTTCGATTGTGTGTCTCGTTGACAAGTAAAAATGAGAGAGAGAGATAGAGATAGAGAGAGAGAGAGAGAGAGAGAGAGAGAATCCTGAGAGAATTTTGAACAAAATCGATAAAATTCAACAATTTATTATCGTTTTAATATAATAAACATTGAAATGGAAATAATTCTATTTCATTTTTATCCTTTTAATAATTTCTTTCTTTTTTTTCAATTCACACAAGGAACAATAGATATTAATTTTCTTTCACACGTGTATGCATGTATGTATATGTGTATATTTGTGAGTAGTATGTGTGTGTGTGTTAGAAACAAGCCTGAAATAGAAGCTTTCCTTGATGTTTCGTAACTCAATGACACGATTAACAATTGTAATCCTACGTTACTCGTAAAACTCAATCAAACGATAGGTGCAAACAAAAAAAAGTTAACAAAAGAAGACAATAAATAAATAAATAAATAAATAAATAAATAAAATAATCGATAGATCTATAAATAAATAAAAAAAAAAAAAAATCCTTTAAATCGTTTAGATTTACGATGATAATTGAGAAACATTATTAATAAAACGATAATACGATTTATTTGCATATAACATAATGTTGCAATTGTATAATGTAAATATTCATCCCGTAATATTTTATAAACATTAATGTTTTGTCTAGTAAAAAAAAATTACGTTTATTTCTTTATTTTTTATTTGTTATTTGTTAATAAGTTTTGCATATGCTAAAAAAAAAAGAAAAATAAAAAAAACAAATAAAATGATTCGTCGTGTTACGTTTGAAAAAATATTATTTTACATCTATCACACAATAATTATTTTTTTATTTTTTATTTATAATTTTCGTTACATTTTGCACATATTCTAAAAAAAAAAAAAACCAAAAATCTAGAATGTTGTATTTGATAAATAAATAAATAAATAAATAAAAAAAATAGAAGGTAAAAGTACTTTAAATAAATTCTCGAAGGTTTCCTTCAATGCTTCACCCCCCCCCCACTCTTCTTTTTTCTTCATACACACAAACACACACATGTATCAAAAAAAAAATCAAATCTAGAGTGTTGTATTTGATAAATAAATAAAACAAAAACAACAACAACAGACAAGGAAAAGAAAAGGTGAAAATACTTGAAACGAATTCTCGAAGGTTTCTTCGAGAGGTGTCCAACCAACCACCCCCCACCCCCCACACCCCCACTTTCCTCCTCCTCACACATACAGAGACACAGCAGACACACACGTTAAAATATTCGATAATGCAATACAATTGTTGTAAAACTTTCAACTTGTATTCCCTGCAATAACTCTTCTTATCGTCAAATAGTATTCGTAACACGCGCCTCTGTGTGGCCAAGAGAAACAGAGAGAGAAACAAAACAAAAAAACTTAAAAAAAGAAAAAAAAACCAAGGAACGAGAGAAGAAGAAGAAGAAGAAGAAGGAAAAGGGTTTGAATATTTCGAAGGTGAAGCACACACACCAACACTTTTATCGTGGCCACCTTACAAACATTGCCAAGGGGGCTTTGTGCTCTACGAAATGGAGGTCCCATGATGGTAAAAGGTATTATGATTTATGCGACTTTTGTAAGTGTCTCTACGTGATACGAAATCACCAAACATGGACGACAACACACAAAAAGAAAAGATTCCTAATATTTTTCTTCTTCTTTATTTCAATTTTTGGTTTTCTTATTTTTCTGTTTTTTTTTTAGGGGGGGGGATTTTTCGTATCATTTAAATCTATTGTTGTTTATAATTATTTATTCTTAACGCTTAATCCTATATGTTTGTCTCTTTTTCTTTTCTTACTTAAGCATCGTTGCCGTTTCATCGTCGCGTTACATCGTGCCGCGTTTCATTTTTTTTCAAATCATCCCCCGATTCTAAAGAAGTTTTCACTTCCAAAAAGAAAGTTGATACTATCTCATTCTCTCTTAAGCTTAATCCTATATGTTTGTCTCTTTTTTTCTCTTCTTACTTAAGCATCGTTGCCATTTCATCGTCGCGTTACATCGTGCCGCGTTTCATTTTTTTCAAATCATCCCCCGATTCTAAAGAAGTTTTCACTTCAAAAAAAAAGTTGATACTATCTCATTCTCTCTTAGGCTTAATCCTATATGTTTCTCTCTTTTTTTCTCTTCTTACTTAAGTATCGTTGCCGTTTCATCGCCGCGTTACATCGCGACACGTTTCATTTTTTCTAATTACTCTCATTCTAAAGAAGTTTTCACTTTAATAATACTCGAATCGCAATGCTGATATTTCTACTTATCGCTTCTTTATAATTACGACACGCCGACAGTCGAATTTTGGGCCTGGCGAGAAACTCAATCGAAACAGGCTGGACGATGAACGCGTTAAAACAAAACCTTTTCTATCTAAACACACAAATTAAAATCATTTTGATTTGTTGTTTTCTTTTCTTTTCCAGCATTAAATTTACTTATGCATGTATAATTGTTTAAGAAAAGAAAAAAAAATAAGAAAATATAAATATGATAATCGAATTTATTTTGAATAAGTCACGTTAGATCTTTCTAATCCACAAGATTTTTCCATGAAATCATCAAACGGATGAACGATCGTTCATAATTATTGCCGATAATGAATAATAAACGATAAATCGGTTAGAGGAAGCTTGTCGAAAGTTTCTCTAAAATCAACAGGAAACTCGTTGTCGGTCGAGTATGTATATGTACATATATAAGCATCATATATGTATACATTACATGATATTCTCTATTATACATACACACACGTGTACATATACTATAAACGTTTGTGTATACAAATTATCAAACACATTTCACATTTATATATGTGGGGTAAGATAAATAATAAATTATGAGGATCGATTCTCGTGAATCAACTCTTACGATAATTATTCTCAAAGATGATACTACTACATACGTATGAGCAATAAATATTCTAATTTATCAATAAAATTGGTCAAGTGTTCTTATTCAAATATAAAATAAAGAAATAAAAATAAAAAGAAACACAGGCACAGAAACACACAGACACAACAAACATACAAACACAGTTGGGGGAGGGGTTAGTTTGTTAAATCAAATTTTTAAATTATTATTAAATTATATACGTTTAAATTATCATTGATAATAATAATAATAATAAAAAATAATTATATTATATAATATAATATAATATTATAATAAATATCTAATATGTGATATTACATAAAATAAAAATTAATATATAATTAATTTTAATTAAAATATTGTAAAAGTTAATATAATATATTACCTTATACCACCATCTGTTAGAATCTTATCGAACTAACAGAGATAATCATGACTCTTTGTTAATATACAAATAATTCGCGATTAATAAAATAATATTGCGATTATATAATTGAGATATAAACTATCCTATCTTTCAAGTTGAATGAAATTGCACACAGTGTGGAAAATTTGATTAAAATCGGTTCAGTAGTTTAGGAGTCCATTGCGGACAAACAACGTGACACGTAATTTATATAAATTAAGATATCCTATCTTTCAAATTGGATGAAACTGCACACAGTGTGGAAAATTTTATTAAAATCGGCTCAGTAGTTTAAGAGTCCATTGCGGACAAACAATGTGACACGTAATTTATATATATTAAGAAGAAAATAATATAATATATATATATATATATATATATATATATATATAATATATATATTAATATTATTCTTTTCTGGTATAATAAATAAATAAATAAATAAATAAATAAATAAATAATAATAAAAAAAAGTAATAAATATTCCAAATTATTACAATGTTAAATTAGAAATAATAAAAAATTAGAAATATCGTTTCACTTATTGGATAATTTATATTTGTAAAATTATTTATTATTTATTATTTAAAAAATGAAAAATTATTAATGTGTGTGTGTGTGTATGTGTGTTAAGTTAACATTTGTCTCGTATTTTAATTATTTTTTTTATTATTTTATTATTATTATTATTTTATTCGTATATCAGAGATGGTTTTTTTAATTTTGTTATTTTTATTGGAATGATAAATAATTCCCCTTTTATTTTAACGACATTATCGTAATGGTAGTAATACTTACGTGTATCTTGGTAAAAAAAAAAAAAAAAAAAAAATTAAAAAAAAAGGGAACATCGTGAAAAAATTCTTCAATATGTCGAGAGATACAAAACTGTTGGAAATATTCTTTTAACTAGATACTAACCATAAGAAACATGATCGTGCGACGATCGTGATCTTCGCGAGTTATGTTAGAAGTTCGATCTTAAGTATTACTTCTATCCTCTGTCTATGTGAAAGTAATACTATTCTGTGTATGTGAAAGTAATAGAATGATCTATTCTATATATATATATATATATTTATATATTAAAGTAAGAGGATGAAGTATGTATATATAATCGTTATCCTTCAAAATCAAATTCTTCATTTGATTTAATTCAAATAAAAAAAAATAAAAAAAAAAAACATACACACACATATACACACATCATATTGATACGAACAGAATGAAATATGAAATTAAATAAATGAATATTTTATTAATAAAATGATTTTTTTGAGTGAGTATTGAAGTGAGTGTTGATATGTGTCCTAAATTAATATTGTACCTATATGTTATGATATTTTAATATTGCAAATTTTTTTTTAATAGAATTGATGAATGTGTGAGTGTTGTATTTTTTTTTTATATTAAAAAATTAGTGATATAAGTTATTAATAAAAAAAAAAAATTAAATTAGTATTATATTGAAGTTGATTGAAATTTTATAGAAACAAAAATTAAATGATTTAAATCATTTATCTACAATTATTAATTTAAATTAATAATAACACTAATAATATTAATAATAATAATAATAATAATAATAATAATAATAATAATTATAATAATAATAAGAACACTATGATATATCTCAATTGACAAGAAATAGTTTCTATAAAATATCATTCAATAATAATTTACTAATTTTAATAATAATAATTTCATTTCTAATAAATATAAAAAAACATATCATACTATTCTTCTTCTTCTTATTATTATTAATATTAATATTATTAGTGTTATTAGTTATAGTAAAATTTGATGCAAATCATTAAAGAAAAAAACAAAAAATAAAACAAAAATCAAAAGAAATAAAAATCAAAATGATTAAAAGATCTATTGGGATCTCTGGCAAAGGCGTGGCATAGCAAAATTCGACCTATCTACTCTAATTTTGAATTTAGCCACCAGATAACGTATTCAAAAGTGCTACAGATCCCAATAGATAGTTATCATATTTAAAGTGTTTATTACTATGTATGATATCTGTATCATAGTATAGTATATATATATATATATATATATATATATATATATATATATATATATATATGTATAATAGCTAGGAGATAGAGAACGTGAGAGCAGAAGCCTTTCGAAAGGACGGTTCTAAGCGCATTCCACCGGATTGTAATCGTGGCGTTTTCTCGGGTGATTAGTATACTCGCTTCTTGGTTTCTCCATGAGCAAGAAGGTTTTGCTCGATCAACCAGCACACATACAAACACACAAATATATATATATATATATATATAGATGTAGATGGAATACAAGTAAACACACACATACTAATGAATCTTGTGCTCCACTTGTTTGAATAAATCCGCACGTTGCAACGACACGTTTCGTTTACGTGTATACATTGCTTCTAACTTGATCTAACTTTTATATATATATATATATATATATATTTATATACTACTCACACATACTTAAAGAAGTAAATATATATATATAAACATAAATAGAAATGTGCTTTTACCATCGACGAAGGCGAAATGCGATAAGTTTTCTTTTTGTTGTTGTTGTATTACATAAAATCCTGACACCTTTCGTAATTCAAATAATTTTTTTATGTCTAACTGGAAGAGTTACTTTTTATTTTTTTATTTTTTTATTTTTTATTTTTTATTTTTTATATATAGATTTATGAAAAATTTTCTTTTCTTTTATTTTTTTTAATTTTCTTCATTTTAGTTTATCATTAAAAATTGTTGATTGTTTTTTTTATTTTATATGACACATTTTAAAACGTTCTAAGTAATTGAAAGTATATAAATATATTTATGTATTTATGTGTGTGTGTGTGTGTGTGTGTGTGTAGTACATATATATAGTTTCTTTTAGTAATAAATTCTTCTTCTTCTTCTTCTCAGAGAAGCCGATCGAACTCGACACACTTTTCAGTTGAACCAAGTTGTGCCTCAGGCAATGGCCGATTTTAATGGGGGCTAATAATTTGTATGGTCCTTGTACGATACCATAAAAAAAATATATATATATATATATATATATATATATTCATCGATTATTCGATTTATTAGGAAGTTAGTTTTAATACTTTCTTCACGTTTGTTCATTAGTTTTAATAATATTTTTCAATGATTTCTTATTTAATTGTTTATTTATCCTGTTGTTCATTTGACTTCGGTGGTATGTATTCATTTTCATATTATATAAAATGAAATCAATTTATTTACAAATATTTTCTATATCAATTGAAAAATGTTGTTTTTCTTTTTTCACGTTAACAAATGAAATTTGATATGAATCAAAGGAAAGAAAAAAAAATCAAGTGTGTTTTTCAATGGTTTTTTTTGTTCGTTTATCTGTTGTGTTGACTTTGGTGGTGTTTAAGGGGCACAGTTAATGAACAAAAAAGGGCGAGGGTATAGTTCATAAACGTTAACTATATAAAATTCGTTTTTTTTTTATTCGTTCACTTTCCCCCCCCCCCCTTACGTTTTAATATCGTTCAGTGTTATCTTGATGAGACACGACGACGTTTCATCTTGCCGGCACTCATATATCACACTCTCGTTTCATCTACTTCCGAGATAATTCAATCTTCTTATTATTTTATAGAAAAAAAAAAAACAAAAAACATATATATATATATATATTTTTATAATTTATTCTTCTTATAAAATGTTAGGGTGATCGAAAAGTAATGGTCGCCGTTACTACGCATGTCAAATTATTTCTAATATTTGAAATCAAACAACTGATATTAAACATTTTTCATACCAGATAAAAAAAAGGTTGTTGATAACGTGATTCATTTATATTTAGTTATATTAATTTAATTATTGTATAATAATAACAACTTGTTTGTTTGATGACAAATTTATTCGTTTGAATTTTGAGGTTAGGAAGCGACATTTTACTTTCCAGTCCACCTAATATATATATATATAGAAAATATAAATAAAAATACCAACATTTATTTATCAATCTACTGACATTAATAAATAATTATATCATCTAGTGACATGAAATAAAATAAAATAAAATATAAAAAACAAAAAAAAAACCCGTGTGTTTGAGGAATCATTGAATCGGAATCGATCACGAAGAAGAAGAAGAAGAAGAAAAATAACTGAACAAAAAAAAAAATGTTGCTTGTATTCGAATGATGCTTGTCGATTCGATACGCGCGTTAAACGTCCGAGAATAGAAGAAGAAGAAGAAGAAGAAGAAGAAGAAGAAGAAGAAGAAGAAGAAAAATAAAGAAAAAGAATAAGAGCTTTGCTCGAATGTTACGACCATTTTCTTCTTCTACTACTTGAGTCATGGAAAATATTTCTTTCTCTTTCTACCTTCATCATCCCCCTAACGCTCCCCCCCCCCCACCACCTTCACTCTAACCCCCGCCCTCCCACACTTCTCGTGGTTGTATATAAATGTGTATAATGGAGGTTGAGTAAAAGCGCCAGGGAGTTTAACTTGAAGTAAATCCGTGACATATCGTCGGCACGTATATCGGAAAGGTGTTTCGCGATGGGAATTCAAGAACATGTTTGCAACATGTTTGGCAAAGGGCCAATAAGGTTGCTCGAATGAACAAGAAGAAGAAGAAAAAGAAGAACTTCTTAATAATCGATCTTTTTTTACGTTTACTTTGTTTTATTTATATAATATAAATAATGTTAGAATCATTTTTAATCAATATGAATAAGAAAAAACATGAACACAAACATTGAACACGAAACATGAACATAAATATGAACAATATGAAGAATAATTTTGAACCAACACGAAGTAAGACGATCAAATATATATATACGAAATACGTTAAATGAAAATGAACACAAACATGAACAATATGAAGAATATTTTTTAACCAATACGAATAAGAAAAAATACGAACATAAACACAAACATTGAACACGAAACATGAACATAAATATGAACAATAAAAAGAATAATTTTGAATCAATACGAAATAAGAAGATCAAATATATATACGAAACACGTAAAATGACACACAAACATAAGCATGAACATAAATAAAATGAACACAAACATGAACACAAACATGAACAATAGTACGAAGAATAACTTTGAACCAATATGAAGTAAGAAGATCAAATATATATATATATATATATACGAAATAGGTAAAATGAAAATGAACACGAACACAAACATTGAACGCAAACATGAACACAAACGTGAATACAAACATGAACAATACGAAGAATAATTTTGAACAAATTTTGAACCAATACGAAATAAGAAGATTAAATATATACACACGAAACATGTAAAATAAAAATGAACAAGAACACAAACATGAACACAAATACGAACACAAACATGATGAACAATACGAAGAATAATTTTGAATCAATTTTCAACCAATACGAAATAAGAAGATTAAATATATACACACACACACACACGAACACAAACATTGAACACAAACATTGAACACAAATATGAACACAAACCACGAACAATACGTAGAATAATTTTGAACCAATTTTCTTTCAACCGATACGAAACAAGAACATTGAATCTACACACGAAACAAGTAAAATAAAAATGAACACGAACACAAACATGAACATGAACATACGGACACGAACACAAATACTAATGTGACGAATAAGACGTAGATGAAGAGTAAGAAGATGATGAAGATGAAGAAGAGGAAAAGTTGTTCGAAAGTTTACGTCTGGGTTTGCGACTTAAGAATTAAGATTTTGGATAGTAGCCAACTCACACCGGATGACATAGCTTGATACTCTTAATCATAAGCACCTGCCTTCTACGACTGACTAATGGGTCTGGCTAACCAACCAAACTCAACCAAACTAAACTAAACCAAACTAAACCAAACTTAACCAAAACTTTCCTACTTTTTTCTATTTTTTACTATTCTCTTATCTATTTGCTTTTTTTCCCGTTTCCCTTTTCATCCATCCACCCCCCTACCAGTGTGTTTTCCCTTTCCTTTTTTTTTTTTTTTAAATAGAGAGAGAGAGAGAGAGAGAGTAAATGTTTGATCAGCTTCCTTCTTCTTTTTCTTATCTTTAACCCATGTGTATGTCTCCCTCCTTCCCCTTCCTCTCCCTCCCCCTCCCCCTCACTTCACTCCCTCGTTGTGATTTTAATCTCAAGTAACTTGTTGGTACAATCCAACAGAAAAATCTTATTACCATTTTGACATTATATTATTTTCATTCATGTTTCTTATTCAATGATGTACAAAATGATGTTTATTAAGAGATAAATAAGGAATGTTGTTTTATTGGATAATATTTTGTAATAGTTTTATCGATATTTTATTAAATTATTATAATCCTTATTAAAATGATGTTGTATGTGATTAATTAGAAATTTTTTTTTTTTAATAAGTGTAATATATAAACATATTTATAAATAATTTTCACATTAATTGGAACAATATTTAAAAATAATTTTTATAATATTTTTAAATTTAATATATAAAATATAAAATAATTAAATAAATTAAAATTTAATATATCAAATAATTTTTGAATAACAATAAGATAAAAGTATTAGTTTATAAATTATATATATATGAAGAATTTTTTCTTATTAATTTGATTTGTTTTTTTATTTATTTTCATGACACAACGATATTCGACGATACACCAATAATATCATTTATCATTCTCATTAACATAAAATATAAAAAAAAAAATAAAATAAAATAAAATAAACTAAAATAAAATAAAATGTGATAAAACCTTCTATAGAAACAAAGAATTGAACCTGACATGAGAAAAAGGAAACTTTGCTTAGGTCAGAGGAAAGTCGAGATGATCCATTCTTTAAGTTACTTTTATTTAATTGTTTTTTATTTTTTTCTTTTTCTTTTCTTCTTCCTATCTATCTTTTTATCCCAACTTCTTACTTTCTAATTCACGATTTAGGTGTCTTATTGTTCCTATCTTTTTATTTCACACGATGATGTAGGGGGTGCTTGATATAACTGAGGTATACGTGTTTTGTTCTTTTTCTATCATAGTGAAGACGTGTATTCGTGTTAGAGTTTCATATGTACAAGAAAGAGAAAGAGAGAAAGAAAATACATGCTTAACCTGTGTGAACTGAAAGAGAGAGAGAGAGAAAGAGAAAGAGAGATAGAGATAGAGAAAGAGAGAGCTTTTGTATCATCCTAAGTTTCACGTCATGTTGTCTTTCTCTTTCTTTCCTTCGTACTTTCTATCTTTCTATCTTTCTTTCTTTCTTTCATGAGGTTTATCGTCCCTCTTTAAGAACGTAGAGAATGCATTACGAAGACGTTTTACACATAACAGTGAGTTGTGTGTATGTGTATTCAAGTGTGTATGTGTGTGTGTGTGTGTTTGTGTGTTGTCTCTTTCTCTTTCTACGAGACAGGAAACAAATATGAGAAACTTATTTAAGATAAAAAGCTTTGACGTACTATTGTGGTTGCATTTATCGGTTCTTCCTTACATACATTTTTTTAATATCTGTATTTTTTTTTTTTGACTTATAAACAAATTTGTTTATTATTATTATTATTTTTTTTTATTTTATACTCTCATTTTTCCAATTTATTGTAAATTAGTCACAAGTTTACTTTAATTTTCTTTAACACGTTTATGCCGGTTCGTACAATCGATGGCTCGGGTTAGATTGTCCCATTGGGCGGCATGTACCATCGGTGGTCAGCATTAGATTTTTTTTTTTACATTTGACACACATACACACACACATATACAATATAATTATCTTCTACTTTTTTTTTTCTAATTGGTTGTATAAATGCAACCCAATAAAATCCTACGGAAATCTGGATTAGTATAATTGGTTTATACGAACAATCTAAATTTAAATTTAAAACATATATATATATATATCTTGTTTTTTATCTCTTTCTTACACACGTTCCATATACTGTATATATATATATATATACATATACATGTGATCTTAGGATCGTTAAGAGAAAGGAAAATAAAAAAATAAAAATACATGGGGGACTATTTCTGTTTTGGGTCTCGGTAGCTCATCTATATACTTTTGGGTCCTATATCCAATATATATTCTCACGAGTTGGTAGAAAAAAGTTTGACAAGGGATCCCAAAAAGAAAATAAAACAAAAAAAAAAGTAAAAAAAAAAAATAAGTGTACCACACAAACACATAAAGACATAAACACATACATACACTTTGTGTTCCTTTTAGTTCAGTGAACCTCATCATAATCATAATCATCATCATCATCATCATCATTATTGACGTTTTAATTTAATCAATGTGTATACACACGTGTTTGATTTATTTCAAAAAGAAAAAATAATTGTCAACAATTTTAATATATAATCAATTATTTTATGCTGATAATAAGAGACAAAGTAAATATTTTTGAAAATAATATAAAATTAAATTATAATTTATATAATTAATAAAATATATGTAAATATATATATATATAATAAGTAGAATATATATGAATAATATATAATAAATATATAATTAGGTCGAGTCATAAATAACTTCCGTTTTTTTTTTTTTTTTTTTAAATGAGACAAAGAATGGACGCTTTTCTGCGACTGATAAGTGCAAGACACCTTTCATGGACTTTTTTTTACACTCTTTGTATTTGTTGGACGTATCTATTGGATTTTGCTCCAATATTACCTTTAAAAGGTTCGTCAAAGTTGGAAATACGTCCCTGCACTCGGTTTTCATCTTTTAAGATTGTATCTGCAGAACGGAATTTTACAAACCAATTTCTGACTGCCTTATCAATTATCAAGTCCTGCACTGTATAAGCTGCATATTTTTTCAGTTGCCACTTTAGTGCTATTGCCTTGTTTCAATTTCTAAAGCGTTACATGTTGAATATGCACTTTTTGAAGTGAAAACTTCTTTAGAATGGGTGTGATTTGAAAAAAAATGTAACGGAGCGGTAGGCGGCTATGTAACGCAGCGGTAGGCGGCTATGTAACGGAGCGGTGGAAGGCGATGAAACGGCCGCGATACTAAATAAGAAGAGAATACAATTATTCTACATCAGATATTTTTATTTTGTATTCGTCTCATTCTCTTCTAAAAACTTAGTTTTTTTTTCAAGATTTCACTTCTAACACGTGTGATCTTTACTATCCATTTCAGTGGTTAAGAAAAACGATTAAATGTAACATTGACTGCATAAGAAAGTTAACAGAAGACTAAACTGAATCCTCATCTATACAGTGATATTGAAAATCTGTTTGTTTCGATGACTTATAATAGGTAAATACGAAAAATAGATTCTGCATAACCGCATCGGAAGTTACTTATGACTCGACCTAATATAATATTTATATATTATAACAATATTTAATATTTATTATATAATTTATATATTTATTATTTATATATATATATATATATATAATAAATTAATTAAAATAAATATAATTATAAACAATAATATTTTTTATCTCTCTTTATCGTACGACACATTTTATTTTTTCTAATCATTTAGGTGTACGTAAAATAATAATAACATTAATTATAATATTTAAAATAACAAATAAATAAATAAATAAATAAATAAATAAAAATGAAGGTTTGTAAGAGGGAAAAGGTAAAAAAAAAAAAAAAAAAAAACAAACAAAAAGATCGATGAGAAAAGTCCATTCTCCTTTCGTTTTAACGGCCCGTCAAGATATCGTTTTACGAGGTGGGTAACGGTATCGATGGAAACGTAAGAAGAGGCATATATATATATATATGTATTTTTACATGTATATGGATAGTATATATACATAGATATGTAAGAAAGCCAATGCAAATGTTAAAACGACAGATCGGTGGGTCTATTCGAGTATAAACCGATAGGTTAGCCGCGAACCGTCAGAGAGACAAAGAAGTTCAAGGCAAATTGAAAGTAGAAATGAGACTTCAAACAGCACTAACAACACACCAATAGAAAATACTAACACATACAAACATACAAAGTTTAATATGTAAGTATTGAATAATAGGTAAAAATATTATACATAGGATATTACAAATTACAACCTAATGTTATATTACATTTTACAATTATACACAGGGTGATTCTTCCTAAAAAAAAAACAGAAACAAAAAAAAATTAGAAAAGAAAAGTTTAGAAACAATAAAATAAAAAAAAAAAAAATAAAATAAAATGAAAAAAAATAAAAAAAAAAAAAAAAAAATACAATACAATAAAAAAAAAAAAAAAAAAAATAAAATTAAATTAAATAAAACACAATAATATAAATTTAAATAAAATAAAATACAATAATATAAAATTAAATAAAATTAAATAAAATACAATAATATAAAATAAAATAAAATAAAATAAAATAAAATAAAATAAAATAAAATAAAATAAAATAAAATAAAATAAAATAAAATAAAATAAAAATTAAATTAAATAAAACACAATAATATAAATTTAAATAAAATAAAAAACAATAATATAAAATTAAATAAAATTAAATAAAATACAATAATATAAAATAAAAAAAATAAAATAAAATACAATAAAATACAATAATATAAAATAAAAAAAAATAGGAAAAAAAAATAAGAAAAACAGATAAAACATACACACATGCATCTTTTTAAGTAGATAAAAATTAAATTAAAAAAAAAAAAAAATAAATTACACCATAAATTTAATATTAATTTTAATAATTCGAATTATAAATTGATAAAATTTAAATTTTATTTTTTATTTATTTATTTATTTTTTGTTTTATATTATTGAATCCTAGATAATTTTATTCTATGTTATTTTGTTGTAGAATTTTGTTGTTGTTGCCTTAAATAAGAAAGAATCATTTTGAACACATTGGAAAATTGCGTGTTTGGTGAATAAGAATCTGATGGGGATTTTTTTTTTTTTTTTTGTTAAAAAGAAGAAAGAAAAAATAAATTCTATTGGTATCTATCATCAGTACCCTTTTACATAATCGATTCGTTAACTCGAAAGCCAGGTAGAAAATTTGAGATTATGCAGAAGCACGCATGCATTAACACGCATACACATATACACACACACACATATACTTCTTCTTTCTTTCTTTCTTTCTTTCTATCTTTCTTTCTATCTTTCTTTCTATCTTTCTTTCTATCTTTCTAGTAAGTTTCATAAATCATTCGTGCATTCACGTGCGATGTACCGTAACATTAAATCGTTGATATTTTCATCGAGAAGATATAACGGCCTTGGAAACTTACATAAGACGTTCCCGATGAATCTACCAGACGACTTCTTCTCATCTACACAGGAATATATATATTTATTTATGTGTATGTGTATGTGTAGATTTTATTATATATGCTATTATGCATCGTTAGGATGGTAATTGTCCCTATGAATGAATTAATAAAGAAAAATAAAAAAGAAACAAAAAAAAAAGAAACAAAAAATTTTAATTTAAAAAATAAAATATTGTAGGAGAAGTTATAATTGACAAAATTAAAAGAAAAAAAATAATAAAAAATGATAAAATACAAATTTGTATTCTAGCATATTCCATATTAGTGTTAATTTCATTCAGACGAAGTAAAAAAAAGAAAAAAAAGAAGAAGAGAAAATTGTAATTTGAAAAATTAAATAAAGAAAAAAAATCGTTATAATTGACAAAATAAATTAATAAAATAAAATTAAATAAAAATAAAAATAAAATAAAATAAAATAAAATAAAATGAAAGTAAACAAAATATAATAAAATAAAATAAAATAAAATTAAAATAAAGTAAAATTAAATTAAAATAAAATGGAATAAAGAAACAAACAATAAAATGAAATAAAATACAATAAAATTAAATTAAATAAAATTAAACAAAACAAAATAAATTAAAATAAAATAAAATTATATTAAATTAAATTAAATTAAAATAAAATAAAATTATATTAAATTAAATTAAATTAAAATAAAATAAAATTAAATTAAAATAAAATGGAATAAAAAAAAATAAACAATAAAATAAAATAAAATAAAACAACAAAAAATAAAATAAAATTAAATCAAATAAAATAAAAAATAAAATAAAATTACATTTAAATAAAATAAAATTACACAAAATAAAATAAAATAAAATAAAACAACAAAAAATAAAATAAAATTAAATCAAATAAAATAAAAAATAAAATAAAATTACATTTAAATAAAATAAAACCACACAAAATAAAATAAAATAAAATAAAATAAAATAAAATAAAATAAAATAAAATAAAATAAAATAAAATAAAATAAAATAAAATAAAATAAAATAAAAAATAAAATAAAATTGCATTAAAATAAAATAAAACCACACAAAATAAAATAAAATAAAATAAAACTAACATAGTTCGTGTACTAGCATATTCCCTATTATTAATAAACTCATCCTGATGAAGTAAATAAAAAAAGATAAATGAGCAATAAAATATTTTCGAACGTGATCGAATAAAATACAAATATACGTTTATATTTTCTCAAAGAAAAAAACAGCAAGAAAAAAAGTCAGGTGAAGTTTCCTAAAAAAAAAAAAAGAAACAAAAATATAGAAAGAAAAATGCAGTCAGTTCGTGCTCCCTAGAATTGAATTTTCTCTCAATGAACCTTTTTTTTTTTTTTAAAAAAAAAGAAGGTACAAAAGGTATTAGACCAATGTCACAGTAAAAGTAGACTACCACGGGTTTTTTTTTTTTTTTTACCTGACAAAAACATTCTTTCTCGTTGAATATGAGAAAAGTGTAATATAAAATGACAAATGATTGGAATTAAAAAGAAGATTCATCAATCTAAAGGACGATCTTTTATTTTTTTATTTTTTTTTTGTAATTTTCAATTATTATTATAAAATTTCGTTTATAGATTTTTGAAAAGGGACAAAATCGCAAAATCGAAAGCAGAAAGGATGAGAGAATCATGTGAAATGATCGTTCACGTTCGGTAAAGGAATATCGGAAGGGAACGATTTGGTAAACCAGTTTTTCCAGGATTCGATCTCTCTCCTGTGTTCTCCCCATAAAAAAAAAAAAAAACTTACTTTCTTTCTTTCTTCTTTTATCTTCATCCAAAGGTTCGATAAACTCCTGATTTTTTTTTTATTAATAACTTCGTCTGTTGATTTATCTACGGTGACTTCCCCATTTATCTTTTTTTTCCATTTCATTTCATTTGGAAGAATTTATTTCATTTATTCAATTTACTTTTATGTTTTATTTTCTTGTCTATTTTTCTTTTTTTTTTCTTTTTTTTTATGGAAAAACCGAAGGAAATAGCAGAAAAGGGATAGGGTTGGGGGTAGTTATATTTTTAAGGTAGATTATAAAGGTGAAACATGCTTATTATTTAGTATGGGATTATTTCAAGCGATTATTTAATCTGTCATAGTACGATTACCTTTTTTCTTTAAATGATTCATAAAAGAGTAATTTATGATAAGGTCACGCGATTCATCCATATATATATATATATATACAAACTGTATATGTGTGTGTACGTGTGTATGTTATTCGACTCGTGGCTCGTTAATCTATTTGCATTAGATATATTTAGACTAACCATAAAGAACACAGTAAAAACATTTTCAAGGATCATTCTCATTTGTCCTTTGCTATGTCAAATGAAAGCAAACATCGGGATGGTTTTTACACCTATACACATACACACACTAATATATACACATAATACATATAAACAACGCGTACACGTGCTTACTCACATAAACACATGTATATATATATATAATATTCATTTTAGAAATCATCAGTTCCCAAAAATAATTTTGGTAACTATAACCAAAGAAATTTATTTTATATATATATATATATATATGAATTAATTATGCTACTGTTTGTAAAAAAAAAATAAAAAAAATAAATAATTATCTAGATCAATTATTTATATTAAATAAAAAAATTGTACGCGATGATTATAACAAATTATAACATATGTTAGCATAAAATATTAGCATGTGTAATCCACATATGTATAAGTACAATAATATACGAGTATCTATGTATTATATATACACATCAAATATTACTATAAAAATTTTAATGATAGAATTTCGTTGAAAATTTCAATTGATCATCTCATTAAATTGTAATCATAAAAATTGTGTAATCTTTCTGTGTTTATGTGTGTAAAAGCATTAAAAATGTTTGTCGATTTTTTTTCACGTGTCTCATACACATATATATGTATATTTATACGATTTATTCGCATAAATTTTTTGCAATGAATCTTATTTCGAACGAATAATTTTTATTACTTCCAATCTCTTCATTTTTTTATTTTATTATTTATTGATTTCATACGAACTAATAATAAGTGAAAATTAATATTATTGAAACGATATTGAAGTAGACACACACAATTGAAATATTAAAAAATTTCTAAATCATATATTATATTAAATATTGAAATAAATTATTGATTAATATTAAAATTGAAATAAACGAGTGTAAAATGGGTCGAGAAATTATCAAGAGAGAATTATTAACAAGTAAAAGTAAATATAACTTAAAAACAAAATCAAATAGTATAATACAACCAACGTTCCTTATTTACACCTGTAAATTTTTATACTCTCACATAATTACATTATAATTATATCTGCATTACACACATCAATTAAAATAATTAACAACTACTTTGTTTCGTTTAATATACTTCTATAATAAATAATACCTTACCCTAACAAAAAAAAAAATCAATCAATTATTATATCCACTATCAGATAACACAAATATTTGTGCAATGTATAATACCAACAAATTTTTCTAACACATATTAGGTTATTCACGTATTAATGCAATTGCAGCAAAATTCCGCAAATGCGCCAATCTACACGTTAAATTGTGGCGATCAATCATACACTACAAAACATTATTTAAAATCCAAACACTTTCAATCAAGATATAAAACATTTTATTTATAAAGAATAGTAAATCGGATTTCGGTGTAAAATGAGCCCCGATACTAATTTATTCTAATTTACCATAGATTTAAGACAGTCTCTATTTTCTTTAACCTGATGCTGCCGCCATATAAACTCTGATAAATAAGATTTCAAATAATGTCTCGCATGTTGTTCTGTTTTTGGCAAATCCCAAATACGCATTTTAGTAGCACTAAAAAATGACGCAACACTGAACAAATTCTGACGAAAAACAGACGAACCCTGACAAAATTCTGACGAAACCCTGACAAACCCTGAAGAAACCCTGACGCAACCCTGACGAAACGCTGACGAAGCCCTGACGCAACCCTGACGAAACCTTGACCAAATTCTGACGAAACCCTGACGAACCCTGACAAAATTTTGCCGAAACCCTGACAAACCCCGACGCAACCATGACGCAACCATGACGAAACCCTGACGAAACCCTCGACGAAACCCTCGACGAAACCCTGACGCAACCCTGACGAAACCTTGACCACATTCTGACGAAACTCTGACGAAACCTTGACCACATTCTGACGAAACCCTGACGAACCCTGACAAAATTCTGCCGAAACCCTGACAAACCCCGACGCAACCATGACGAAACCCTCGACGAAACCCTGACGCAACCCTGACGAAACCCTGACGAAACCCTGACGCAACCCTCGACGAAACCCTGACAGTTGCTATGTGCAAACAACAAGGTTGTTGTGTGCGAACAACAAGATTGCTCTTTATTGGTTTATTAGCAAAATTTTTGCTGCGGTGCCGTTAATACGTAACTACCCATATTTGAGTAAAAATAATAATAGAAAGAAACTGAAAAACAAAAAAAAAATCAAAAATCAATCTGTAAAAGATACAAGGCTATAGTAGTGGCTTCAACTATAACATACATGTAGTATTATAGTTTTACAGTGATAGGGTAAGTATTAACGATATCTTTTGCACTTAATGCCAGGTACAAACTGGAATCGTTGAAAAATCAATGCAACTCTTTCAGACACGCTCTGATAGACTTCGACTTGCAATTCGACGGCTGCTGCCATACCTGCATACACACACACACACACACACACACACACACACACACACACACACACGAACATACATTTTTACATTCATGCATTTTACATAGACATATTCATATATGTATAATATTCAACGACTGCTGTCATACTGCATACACACACACACACACACACACACATACAATCTTCTTACATACACATCGACGACTGCTGTCATGCTGCATACACACATATACACACATACATACATGCATTCATCTTACATACACATCGACGACTGCTGTCAAGCTGCATACACATACATACACTTACATGTGCATGCATCGTGTACATAAATATATTCATATAAGTGTAATATTAAATATGTATGGTGTATGAGCTTGGGGGGAGGGGAGATGGGGAGGGAGGGGAGAGGGAGAGAGGAGGAGGGGGAGGGGGTGGTTGCTTTCTTTAACTTCGAAGCGACAGAGATAAAAAGCTAACAATTCACGCAAGATAATTATTCTTGCATCATTGATTAGATTGGAAGTGATCGTGGCTTTAACCATTGCCACGTGTTATAAAAGGGGGAAATCTATGGGGGGAAGGGGTCGTGGTAGAGGAAGGGGGGGAAACAATCTCGATATTCTATTCTACTCTGTAACTATGGAGGAATGTCGATTGAAATATTGATATTAAATCTTTGCTCTGTAGCATTATTATTTTCTAACTAAAGTTATCTAAATTTTGATGTTGTTAAAAAGAAAAAAAAAATGAAATATATTATTTCATCTATAGGATTAACAACTCAATTTCCCATAAAAAAAAAAAAAAAAAAGAAAATTAACAAACCCTCTGGGTATCAATGAACAAATGCATTTCTATATTATCAATAATTTTGATAACAAAATAATACGATATAATATAATCAGTTAAAGTGTATTCGACGTGTATACACGTCGGATCAAATCTCTATTGCGATGCGTTTGACGTGCATACTCGTCGTGTGTAAAATACAAAAAATTACCATTCACTGTTGTAAAAGCTCGAAATTTCAATAATTCGACGTGTATACACGTCATTGTTTGTTTTTAATTTCACATCCCTGTGGTAATCTTTTGAAACTAAATTCCACAGTCAACTGGTTGTTAATATGATTAATTAAAAAAAAAAAAAAAACAATTATTAAAATGATACCTACACGTATATTATGACTAATAACATAAATTATTTCTATTGTTCGTAATAATGTTAATAATCAAATAATAATTAATGAGACTGAACACGACGAGAGTGATCAAATTTCTAAACTATGTTTAATCATTTAACAAAGAACTTGTGGACAAATGTTGCACAATGATTAATATACTCGTTAAGATGATTCCAAATGGAAAAATACATATACATATATATATATATATATATGTTACATTCGTAGAATTTTCAACGATTATGCGTTTCAACGATTATGCGTTTCAAACGAAGATATCCAAAGTCCATGACAACTATGTGACACTCTCATTTTATTTCTCATTCTCTCTCTCTCATTTTGTCTCTCATTTTGTGTCTCATTTTTTCTTGTGAAGTTTGATTCTGTGTCTCTCAGATCATTCTCTCTCTCTGTCTCTGTCTCTCTGTTTCATTTTCTCTCTCATTTTGTCTCTCATGTTTTCTTCTTTCTCTTTCTATCTCATTTTGTCTGTCATTTTGTGTCTCATTTTCCCTTGTGACGTTTGATTCAGTGTCTTTCAGAACATTGTTGAAATCTTTGAATGGATGGATGCAATTTCAGAGAGCAATTTCAAATCGGTTTAACCATTTCCGTAGAATTCTTTGTCTCTTAACCACCCCCTATCCACCCCACTACCACCACTACCACCTCACCACCTCACCACCACCTCACCTCACCTGAGGTTTTATCCACGTTTATCCTATTATTATTCCGCTTTTGACGTTTTTTACTCTCTCTGTGAGTACTTCTCTTGTAATCGTTCATGAATTAGGTACTTTAGGTAAAAAAAAAAAAAAAAAAACAAAAAGGAGTTTCAATTACATCAGTACTGTAAATTACGTATCTGTTATATGTGACTAATTATTATATGATTAGTATTATTCTCGTATTTAATTATGTCTATCCTTTTGTAGAATATTCAATGTAAAAGTTTTTAAAATAAAAAAAAAAAAAAGAAAGAAAGAAAGATATTATGTGTTGTCAAATGAAATAATTTATTTGAAATGATTATTTTGAAAAAAAGAAAATGATGAAAATTCGTAATGTGGAACACATTTGATTCGTTAGAATAATATAATACAATGTAATATAATATATCATATCATCTTTAGTGCAAACGAACTTAGGAAGTAGAAGATTGTCCTATCATTTTATAATTATACTAAGATAATTATTATTACCAAGTGGTGGTTTTGTTCATAAATAATAAATATAATAATAATAATAATTAATCCTCATTATTATACATGATTAAGTATCACGTATCTATTTAATTTCTTCTATATCGAATATGTAAATATTTCTTTCTATATTTTCATTTAATTATTGATCAAAGATTTATCATCGAAACGTATAATGAATAAAATTATTGTAAGATAATTTAAAAAAAAAAAAAAAAATAAAGAAAAAACAATAGGTAAAATGCGGAGCATTTTTTCTCTCACATTTTTCTATAAGAAAAAAAAAAAAAAAAAAAAAGAATTTGTTCAAACCTAAGAAGAAAAAAAAATGCAAAATAAAATTGTTAACTTGAACGATCATTTTTGTTGTTGTAATTTCCATTTCTTGACTTATTTCTCTCTCACTTTTTCTTTACTTAAGATTTTGCGTTACTTCAAGTATTTCTCTCTCACTTTTTCTTTAGTTAAGATTTTTCTTAACTACCACCTTACCAAGAAGTATTTTCTATGTGTACCGGCACGCAAACTTCCTTTCGCGAATACGAGCCTTGCATTTTCCTCTGCGCTACAATGAATCGCAAGAATTCGTATTGCGAGTACTAGACTATGAAAAAGAAAGAGAAAGAAAGAGAAAGAATAAGAGAGAGAAAGAGAGAGAAAGAGAAAGAGAGAGAGAGAGATGTTATCAATGTTCTTTCTCCGGATTTCCAGTAGAGTAACACATACACGAGATAGATTATGCTCTCGTTCGTTGGGTGGTTGGTTAGTTGTTAACAGCAAACTGGTTTTATATGTGTCCTCTGTGTATGTGTCTATATATGCATATATGTGTGTGAGTGTTGTGTGTGTGTGTGTGTATTAAAAGTTAGATCAATTTTCAAACAGATACTTTAACGAAATTATTTTTTGTTTTTTTTTCCTAAGATGAAGATTCAATTATTTCGATTGATTTTTAAATATCTCAAATAGATCAATGTTTCAAATATATCAAATATATTTAACAAGACATACAATTGTATTATTTAAAAAAAATATATATATATATATGAATATATGTATATAATATTTATAATAGTGTAATACGGAAATTATTATAAGATTGTCAAGTTAAAAAATGAAATTTTTAATTTGAACCGAAAGAAAAGAAAATTCCTTTTTAAGTAATTAATTTTGTTTTTTTTTTTAAATTATAATACAACATATATATAATAAATTATTATATTATACATTATATATTATAATATTATTAATATTTATATATAAATCTAATTAAATTTATTTATTATATATTTATAATAAATAAATTTAATATAAATATATAATAAATAAATTATATCATAATAATAATATTTATAATATTAATAATAATATTAATAATAAATAATAATAAATATTATAAATAATATATTATACTATTTTAATATTATAAATATTATTATTATTATTTATAATACAATAAATTATATATATTAATATTTGTAAATTTATAATAGATAAGAAGTTTATTTCAGGTATATCCTTTTTTATAAATTTATAAATATTATTTATAAATTATTTATAAATAAATAAAATATTAGTATAATTTATTAAATAATAATAAATTATATTTTATTATATATTACAATTATATTATTATTTATTTATTACGTATGACTCAACGTGAATTATTTTCTTGTTGTTGTTAACTTTTTAATTTAATAATTAAATGTTTATTGTTTCATTCAAAAACATAATTAAAAAAATAAATTAAATTAAATTAAATTAAATTAAATTAAATTAAATTAAATTAAATTAAATTAAATATCGATCCGATTTATTTCTAATAAAAAGAAGATGCTCGTAATAAAAATGTCGATAAAAAAAAAAAAAAAAATAAATAAAATTGAAATAAATCAAATGAAAAAACAATGTTACTTGCGTGCATGCTTATGTACCTGTGTTTTACGTATATATATATGTACACGTATGTAAATGCGTGCATGCGTGCATGCGTGAATTTAATTCGCGTGCGAGAAGAGAATGAATGCGTGTTGAATAAAAGGGAGAGCGTTGTGTGAAACCTTTTTTCTTTTTTTTTTTTCCTTTTATATATTTTATTTTATATTTTATTTTTTTCTTCTTCTTTTCTTTCTCTGAACTCTCATCCTCTTTTACAAAAAAAAAAAAAAAAAAAAAAAACAAAAAACAAAGCCGACACACAGTGGCCATTAATGGGACACGCGCGTGCATTCGCGTGTAAATTATGCAAAATCACCGATGACGATTTGTACGAAACAATTTTTTTTTGTTTGTTAAAAATGGAATGATAAGAATTTTTTTAAACAATTGTACCATGTTATTATTTGTCATTATTTGTAAAAAAAAAAAAAAAAATAATAATTAAAATTTATTAAATAAATATATATATATATTAATTTATAATTATATTTAAATTATATAATTATATATAAATATTTAAATTATATAAATAAATAAAAATATATAAATATTAAATAATTATATATAAATATTTATTAAATAAAAATAAAAATAAAAATAATTTAATTTAATTTAATTTAATTTAATATAATGTACGAACGTCCGACTCACAAACACCTTTGATTAAAATTCATTTAACATTAATTATTATTTTTATTTTGTTTTATTATATAAATATAAGTATCTCATATTAAAATGAATATATAAATGAACAATTGGAAATATTGATTTGTCTAATTGGTGAAAATACAAATTTTTAATGAAACAATCAAAAATATCAATTAATCACAAACTCGTTTGCAAATGAAAGTAAATTGGTTAATTTTTGGTCAAACGATCGATACTTCGTTTCATTTAATTTCACCTTTTTTTTTCTTTTTTTTTTTTTTTTTTTTTACTATCTTTTCATTCGTAAACGTAAAATGTCCGACACAAAATATAATATAGATTTAACTTATCATTTTATTTTCTTTATTAAACCAATGTTTCGTGTGTTAACATGTTAACAAACTCGTACAATCATGTTACTGATAAAGAGTTTTAACTTCCTGTCTAACAAACAGATACAAATCATACTAGACTCGTTATAATAATTATTGCATCATGCTTTTTCAAATTTCACCTATAGTTCGATTGTTTCTACTCCATTTTTTTTTTAAATATTTTTTTCTTCTTTTTACACAAAACGTTACACTAACATTTTTTTAATACGTGCTTCTATAAACTGGATAATAGACAAAAAATTCAATATGGCATCCAAACAGATTGTGTTTTTATTAAGTAAATTTTTTTTCTGACATATTTGATCATTGTATTATTTTTTTATATAAATTTAATTATAATATATTGTTTATATATAATTAAATAAATTTTTTATTGATTAATTTCACGTTAAAATTGAATAAAACTCTAACGTTATTCATTTTTTCATCATGGCGCATCATGATGCATCATGGCGGATCATGATGCATCATGGCGGGTCAAAATGAAGTCAATAGAACAATACTTGTATCGTTTCTTTTTTTGTATATAATAATTATTTTTGTTAAATTTATCATATAATATCTTAAAAATGATTAATTCAATGACACGTTTTATGATTTGATTTACAAAAATAAGTTTTCACTTTTTTCCCCCTCCCCCGTTTCTCGTTAGACGAGTTTATTGATACATAACCTAAAACTTTGAGTTCAATATTGACATAAATTACAACCTGATAATAATTCATAATTAATTGTAATCATATTTAATTCAAAAAACATGTAAATAATATTCTAATAATTTGATTTAATAAATATCAATATTTTTCTGTTAGATAATTTCTAACAAAAGGTGAGACAAACGTGTCTAATCTCTTTGGAAAAAATGAGAAGAAAAGTGTTGAGATGAAAAGAAAAAAAAAAAGATACGTGAGGATTGATTGGTGAGTGATCCCAAGAAGTAGGAAAAAAAAAACTTCGTTTTTTGCAATAAAGAAGAATATTGTCAAGTAGAAAAGCGAGTAAGGTACACTTGAACCTTTTTTAGTGCTTTATCACGTTTATCGAAACTGTGAGTGGAAAAGAAAAAAAAAAAAGAAAAAAAAAAAAAGATAAGAGACAAATAAAAGTGGTGATGGTTATTGGTGTTGGTTTTGCTGGGCAAGAATCTTCTTTTCTCAAGTAGAACCTGTGCTTTTGTTTTTCTTTTTATTATTATTATTATCTTTTTTTTTTTTTACACCTTGTTGACCTAAACAACGTGTGTAATCATCAACCTTTTTTTTTGACTTAACGAACAGAATTCAATTTGTACAAACGTAAAGTGATATGGGTGTGTGTGTGTGTGTGTGATTAAAATTAAAAATTAAATCAAACATTTAAAAATAATCTACGAGTGAATAATATTTAATTAAATTTATTATAAACATTGAAAATCACTTTGTATGCTAATATTAAAATTAACACGAACAGATAATAAGATACAAAAAATATCTGTCCATCTGTTTGCAAAAGATAAAACACAAAAGTGTTGATTTTCAACATGAATGAATGACATTGGTAATTAAATAAAAAAAAAAAAAAAAAAAAAAAAACAAAAGATGTAATTAAATATAACAATGTATGTTAATTAATCTTTCGATACTTTCTACCATTTCAAATGATATCTTTTATCTATCAATGTTGAGATAATAAAATTAACATAAATCAATATATAAAGATAATACAAAAAAATCTTTTCTTTACAATACAAATGTGTGTGTTTGATATTTTCCACATAAACGATGATTTTAAAAATAAATGTTAAATAAATAAAAAAATAAAAAATATCAAAAGATAAAAACAAATCAAAGATAAATGATAAAGATTTAATTTTAATTGAAATTGCAATATTTTCACGATTCTCAAATGATCTTATTGTTTTTAATTATTCTCTTTCATTCTTTTTGAAATAAATGCAAATGTGTACTTCGAAATTAAAAAAAAAAAAAAATAAAAAAATAAAAAATAAAAAAAAAAATGAAAAGAAAAAAATTAAGATAATATTCAATTGTTTATTAATATAAATTAATAAAATAAATTTTATAAATTATAAAATATAATGATAAAACAAATCTGAATAAAAATTGTTTAATATGTGTGTATAGTATATAAATTATAATATATATCTTTTTAATATATATAAATTACGTGTAACGTTGTTTGTCCGCAATGGACTCCTAAACTACTGAACCGATTTTAATAAAATTTTCCACACTGTATGCAGTTTCATCCAATTTGAAAGATAGGATATCTTAATATATATAAATTACGTGTCACGTTGTTTGTCCGCAATGGACTCCTAAACTACTGAACCGATTTTAAGAAAATTTTCCACACTGTAAGCATTTTCATCCAACTTGAAAGATAGGATAGTTCATATCTCGATTTATCTTAACATATATAAATTAGGTGTCACATTGTTTGTCTGCAATGGACTCCTAAACTACTGAACCGATTTGAATAAAATTTTACACACTGTATGCAGTTTCATCCAACTTGAAAGATAGGATAGTTTATATCTCAATTTATAATTGCAATTGACTTAAAGACGTGTGTACCGGACTGATTGTGAGCCACAACAACGCATGGCGGGGCACCCCTAGTTTGAATATAAAAAAAATTCAAAAAAAAAAATTAAAATGTTATTCCTTTCAATCAATTATTAATAAATTGATAAAATAAATTTTATAAATAATAAAATAAACAATAAAAAAAAAAAACAAATCTAAATAAAAATTCTAAGAATTGTTTGATACATGCATTAAATATACAAATAAAAAATAAACAAAATGAACAAATCCAAATGATATTCCTTTCTATCAATTATTAATAAATAAATCAAATAAATAAAAAAAAAAAAAAATGAAGTTCCGAGTAATAAAAATTGAGAAAGGGATTTTCCAGAAGAGAAAGTAGCGTAATTAAAATTTCCACACGATGCGTCAGACCAGTACATACACACAGACACACAGACACACATGCACACACACACACACGTTTATGTAGGTCCGGTTCGAGAGATACCTGATATCACCTTCCTTTAATTTCGAGTCCACCTTGAGAATCCTGTGAGTTGAAATCCCCCTCTCATCCCCCTCGCCCCCCTCCCCACCCATAGACTTTAATAAACGTTTATACTGTTGTACTCGTTAAAACCAACGATAACAACAACAACAACAGTAAACGAAAGAAACAAAGAAACAAACAAACAAATAAACAAATAAACAAAACAAAATATTATTAATTTTTGTTTGTTTGTCTAACAGATATAAACAAAAATCAACTTTTACATTTTAACAACAAAATTATAAACAATACCAAAAAAACAAATACACAAAAATGGAATTCACTACTTTCCTTCTATTTCTATCGGAACAAATCCTCTACTACTCTCGTCGTAGCTTTCAAAGTTAGTCGGTAGGTGTCGAATAAAAAGACACAGTTATTTCTAAAGATACACGCATGAGTGTGGGGGTGAAGGTGGATGGATGGGCGATGGTCTGAAGGTTGTATGGTTAAAATAAAAAAATAAAAAGGAGAAGAAGAAGGAGGGGGTTGGGGAGGCGGAAAAAGGGAAAAAGGAAAAGGGAAGATCATCGTACTTCGCGGTATCGTTCGTAAATGTACCGTAACTAGAGAGGGCGGATGAACGAAGAAGGAGGAAAGGGGGTGGGGGGAAGCTTAAGGTTTAAGATATGGTAAAAAAGGGAAAATAAATGAATGAATGAATGAAAAAAAAAAAAAACGTGAGGGTAGGAAAGGGAGGAAAAAAAACAAAAAAAAAAAAAAAAACCAGAAAAAAACACAAGAAAAATAAGAAGAAGGTGTGTGGTACACGTGAGCGAACACAGCAGACGGTGTCTCGGGACAAAAATAAAATTTGAAATGTCTCAAAGGGAAAAAGGGGCTTCTCACCGAAATTTTGTTCGTTGACACTAATTCCACGATGGCATTCGTTCCTCCTACTCCTACTCATACTACCACACCCCCTCCTCCTTTTACTCATCCTCCTCTCGTCAACTACACTCTCTTCCTCTTCCTTTCTGCTTTCATAAACGAAACTCGGTGGTGGTAGTAGCATTGCAACTACACCGGTGGTCGATATGATCGTCAAGTGAATTTATGTGTCTACCAACAAATCCGACTCACCATACACTTGCACATATATACACATGTACATACTTATACATACTGGTGTATCTATCGTTTTTTAATTTTTTGGTTTTTTTTTTCTATTTTTTTGTTTTGTTTTGTTTTTTTGGTTTTGTTTTGTATTTTGTATGTTGTACAAATGTTATTTCATAATTTTTGTAAAAAGTATTATTATTTATTATTATATTATATATACATATTATTATTATTATTATTATTATTATGTTTATAGTAGTAATAAAATAATATAAAACAAAATAAATTAGGATGAAATGAAATTAAAATAAAACAAAACAAAATAAAATAAAATGAAATGAATTTCAAACAAAATAAAATAAAACGAAATGAATTTCAAACAAAATAAAATAAAACGAAATGAATTTCAAACAAAATAAAATAAAATGAAATGAATTTCAAACAAAATAAAATAAAATCAAATGAAATGAAATAGAATGAAATATAATGAAATTAAAATGAAAAGGAATTAAAATGAAATAAAATTAAATGAAAAAAAAAAAACAAAATAAAACAAAATAAAATAAAATGAAATAGAATGAAATTAAAATGAAATAAAATTGAAATAAAATAAAATAAAATGAAATAGAATGAAATTAAAATGAAATGAAATTAAAACAAAATAAAATAAAATGAAATGGAATGAAATAGAATGAAATAAAATGAAATTAAAATGAAAAGAATTTCAAACAAAAGAAAATAAAATGAAATTAAATGAAATAGAGTGAAATATAATGAAATATAATGAAATATAATGAAATTAAAATGAAATGAAATTAAAATGAAATGAAATTAAAATAAAATAAAATAAAATAAAATAAAATAAAATAAAATAAAATAAAATAAAATAAAATAAAATGAAATGAAATGAAATGAAATAAAATAAAATAAAATGAAATGAAATGAAATGAAATAAAATGAAATAAAAATGAAATGAAATGAAATTAAAACAAAATAAAATAAAATAAAATAAAATGAAATGAAATGAAATTAAAACAAAATAAAACAAAATAAAATAAAATGAAATAGAATGAAATTAAAATGAAATGAAATTAAAACAAAATAAAATAAAATGAAATGGAATGAAATAGAATGAAATAAAATGAAATTAAAATGAAATGAATTTCAAACAAAATAAAATAAAATGAAATAGAGTGAAATAAAATGAAATAGAATGAAATAGAATGAAATATAATGAAATTAAAATGAAATGAAATTAAAATAAAATAAAATAAAATAAAATAAAATAAAATGAAATGAAATGAAATGAAATGAAATGAAATGAAATGAAACAAAATAAAATAAAATAAAATGAAATGAAATAAAACAAAAGAAAATAGAATGAAATTACAAATGAAATGAGAATGAGAATGAAAATGAGATGAAGATGAGATGAAAATGAAATGAAAATGAAATAAAATCAAAAATTATGATCCTAAAGTATACTTAACGGATGATATACAATATATTATATGTAAGTAACGCGTACTAACGTAAAACCTACACGTGGTGGTTTAGTAGAAAGAAACTTTTCTCTTGGGTAGTATATTTTCCCCCATATATTTACCACCATCTAGCATGAGAGGCGCCGAAATTGTAATTCGCCATTTTTCATTCCTATATCCTCAACACGATCGCTTATCTTACACTCGACATATTTATCGTTCTAACATCAAACAGAAAACCGTTTCTTTCCTCCTTCTTCTTCTTCTTTTTATTTTTTATTTTTTTTTCTATACTTTCCACCCCCCATTCCTTCATTTTGTTTCACCCATTTTTAAATTATACGAACGAAATGTCGAAAGTTTTTGTTAATATGAAGAAAAAAATTCATTTATTTCTTAAATCATTTAATTTAATTTACAATTTTAAATAAAAATATCAATTTATTTATTTATAATAATTAATTCATTATTTATTTATTAAAATTTTTTAATATTATTTATATATATTATTTATTTATTCATTTATTTTTATTCATTTATTTATTCAAAATTTATTTATTTCAAATCATCTCATTTAATTTGCAATTTTAAATAAAAACACCAATTTATTTATTTATAATAATTAATTCATTATTTATTTATTTCAAATCATCTCATTTAATTTTAAATTTTAAATAAATACACCAATTCATTCATTTATTTATTCAAAATTTATTTATTTCAAATTATCTCATTTAATTTACAATTTTAAATAAAAACATCAAGTTTTTTTTTATTTCTAATAATTAATTAATTATTAATAATAAATTTTTTTATATTATTTATATATATATATTATTCATTTATTTATTTATTCAAAATTTATTTATTGCAAATCATCCAATTTAATTTTCAATTTTAAATACAAAAAAACAGATACAATATAAATATTTAGTCATTAAATATGAAATGTCTGATTTTCATGTGGAAAATAATACGAGTGATCAGACATTTCATAATTAATAATAACCTAATATAATAATTTAGAAAAAAGTGAGAAGAAAGTGTAAGTAAAAAAAAAAAAAAAAAAAAAAAGAAAGAAAGAAAGATATCGAATTCTACCATGAACGTTCGTTAAACCATAAATATCATTTCCCATCGATGCAGATAGCGAAAGAAGGAAATAGAGAGAGAGAGAGGTGAATGATGTTTTTTTATTTCAATAACCTTCTCGAGTTATGCGCCCAACTGTCTGCAAACTTTTGGCCACTTTCCAAACTATACTTAAAATGATAGAAAAAAAAAATAAATAAAAAAAATAAAAAAAAAATAAAAATATGAAAAAGAGACTGAGATTCATTTAATGATTAATTTTTCATACGAATATAAATTTGTGTATGAACAAAAAAAAAAAAAAGAAACAAATCTTCTTTTGTATTACGATCGATGTTGAGACATACATTATTTCACGGCCTTTAAAAAAAAAAAAAAAAACTAATTATAATATTGTTATCATTCGTGTTATCATCATACAACGTATCATCACTTTTTGTCGCGAGGAAATACACGACGAATAATCGAATAAAACGAGAGACCGATCTTTGTGAATATTTTTTTTTTTTCATTTTTTTTTTTTTTATTCTATATGCTCGTCAAAATAATTTATGTTGTTATAAGTGTTTTTTTTTTTTTTTTTGTAAAAAACAAAATACTCGAAATTCGTCACCAAAATTAATTAACCCATCCCCACCCTTGTTTATATATATTTTTTAAATTTATTTAAAATATATTAATATATATTTTATTAATTATTTGATATTAATTATTTTTATAAATATATATATTAATAAAAATATATAATTTAATATAAATCATTTAATTATAATAAATATTCGATGCAATATAAAATTAATTACAAATGCTTTTTCAAAATGAATCAAAGTTTAGATTTTTCTCTCACAAAATTAATTAACCCATCCCCACCCTTGCTTGTATATATATATATATATATATATATTTTATTAATTATTTTATATTATTTTATATTAATTATTTTTATAAACATTAATAAAAATATATAATTTAATATAAATAATTTAATGATTACAAATATTTGATACAATATAAAATTAATTACAAATGCTTTTTCAAATTGAATCAAACTTTAGATTTTTTCTCTCAATAATCAAATTATCACTTTAAATAGACAAACTAGGTCAAACTTAAATAGAAAAACGGTTGTAGGTTTAATTTTATTTTTTTTTTTTCTAGAATACAATTAATTTCATTATTCTCACCTAAACATTTATTAAACCATTAAACAAAATCTAAACCAAATTACGTAGATTTCAATCATTTGCATTGAAATCACCACAATTATCCCTTCCTTATCTAATACATTCATTTCTTCTAATACACACACACACACACAACACACATACAAACACATATACACATGTACACAAGAAAAAAAAAAACGTTCATATAATATGTGAAAGAAAATGAAAATAAGAATTGTTGTAATCGTATTTCAAAGTAAATGAAAGAAGAATCTTCATTTATAGTTGAAAACGTCTAATGAGGTTTAGTGAAGCAATGAGGTAAGGTTGTAAGGGTGAAAAAAGGGGGAGGAGGAGAAGGTGGAGGAGGAGGAGGAGAAGAAGGGTGGTGGGTTAGCATTCATTCCAAGAAAAACCTATGCTCTATACTCAACTCGATCGATCATGGATAATTCAATTAAGTTGGATATATCGGTTGTACCGATCGCATCTGTTCTTCCGACTAACTGGTTTAGTCGACTAGTTGACCCGATTGTTAACCCCCCATTGGGTGCGTGAGAGATCATCGTTCCTTCGGATTCTCTAATATAGAACGGTTCTACTTACATTTCAAAATAAAAATAATAATAAAAAGAGGTAGAAGTAGAAGTAGAAGTAGAAGTAGAAGAAGAAGAAGAAGATGAAGAAGAAGAATTATTGATTTATCTTTTAAAAAGATAAAAAGAGAGAGAGATGATATTAACCGGTTTTCCTTAATTACACATACACAAACATATACACATGGTTAGGGTTTGTTTTTTGTTTTTTTTTAATTTTATTTTATATGATATAATATTGATCATTAATTTGTATTTTTGGTATTTAGTTTATTATATCGTGTTTTATAGATAATTAATTTTTATCAATTATTTTATCATATGTTATTCAAATTATTATTATTTATATTTTTTTTATATATATATATATATTATTTTATATATTTATATATTTATTTATTATTATATATTTATATTTATATATAAATTTAATAGATTTGATATTTGAGTCAATGAACTTTCGAATTCCTAATGCCAATTTATAATAATAATAATAATACAATAATAAATTAAATATTAGGTTAACAACTAAGTCATTGCTTATTTTAAAAAACCACCTATCTCGACAAAATCCGCAATTATTTACTTGTTAACCTAATATTATAAATTATAAAATTATATTAACAATAATTATGTATATTTTTGAAATATATAATATTATGTAATATTTTAAATATATAATATAAGTGTATATATTTTTTAATTTATAAATATATATATATATAATATATATAAATTACGTGTCACGTTGTTTGTCCGCAATAAACTCCTAAACTACTGAACTGATTTTAATCAAATTTTCCACACTGTATGCAGTTTCATCCAACTTGAAAGATAGGATAGTTTAATATATATAAATTAGGTGTCACATTGTTTGTCTGCAATGGATTCCTAAACTACTGAACCGATTTGAATAAAATTTTCCACACTGTGTGCAGTTTCATCCAACTTGAAAGATAGGATAGTTTAATATATATAAATTAGGTGTCACATTGTTTGTCTGCAATGAACTCCTAAACTACTAAACCGATTTGAATAAAATTTTCCACACTTTATGCAGTTTCATCCAACTTGAAAGATAGGGATAGTTTATATCTCAATTTATAATCGCAATATTATTTTATTTGCGTTGACTTAATAAAGACGTGTGTATCGGACTGATTGTGAGCCACAGCAACGCGTTGCGAAGCACACCTAATATAAAATATAAAACAAATAAATATTAGTTTAAGATAGAAATAAAAATCTTCCTACCATTCTAAAACTTTACCTTCGTTGTGTTGTATTGAAAAAGAAAAATATATAATAGAGTATGTTATCTTCACGGTTAAATTTAAAACAACATACATATATATATATATATATATATATATAAGTTAGTATCAGTATCTTGATAAACGTGCGTAGTGTGTGTCAGTGAGATCTGAGAACTTCAAGATCACCGTTTTCTCTCACTTGCTGGCTAAATCGAGTACGTAATGATCATTTTTCTGTAACCTTTTCTTGTTCCTTTATATTTTAATTCGTTCACGTTTTCTAGACGAATAAGATTGAAAAAAAAAAAAAAAAAAATAAGGTCGAACAAATGTTAATACTAAAAAAAAAAGAAAAAAAAAATGTCATTTTATTTTTACAATGAATTTTTTTACTTTTAATCAGTTTTTTTTTTTACAATCAATCTTTATTTGACAATATACATAATTATATTTTCATAATTATAAAAAAAATACTAATTTATATAATATATTTAATATATCAACGTGACTTTTTCGATTGAAATTATTTTAGAGACAACAAAAAAATTTCAATCGTTTATTTAAATATTTAATTAAAAATAAAAATTATCGTTTAAGATACACGAATTTCGAGGTCACCCGGTGATGAGGTTTTTATGATGATAATAGTGATAAGGAAAAATAAATAAGATAATTTTTATTTCGACATAGTTTGCTTATTATGGTGAATAGGTGAGAATCTTAAGGTGATTATTGTAAATCATTCATTTTTGTTATTTAATTATGTAGAAAAAGTATTATTATTATTATTACTATTATTATACATATAATACATGTAAGTGTGTCGAATGGGGTTTTTTTTTTTATAATTGAAACACGTCAACGTTTCAAATTTACGAGTTACATATTTACATCATATGTAATTTATATGTATTATGAAAGTAATTCAATTATTGTAAACAATAATAAATCAATATCTTTATTTATTTATTAATTAATATACTATACTTTAATAATTATTATAATTATATTTTATTAATTATTATATTATATATATATAATAATTAACTATAATTATACATATATAATTTAATTTAAATACTATTATAATTTATCTAAATAATTAAATAACTAAGATTATTATAATTTAAACTAAATATATATATATATTATGTTGAAAGGAGAAGGATGAGAAAGAAAAAAAAAAAACAAGACAGAGGCATGTGTTAGGGGAATCCCTTTGGGTTGAAAGAATTTAAACATAAACAAGAAAAGTAAAACTTAAGGTTTCCTTTAATAGTAAACCCCTCTCTCTCACTCACACACACTCCCACTTCTCATACTCCCAACACTCCCACTACCTCTTGAAAACGTATCGAATAGTATATATATTTTTTTTTACTGGTGTGAACGATACTTAAGTTACTTTGAGACGATCTTCTGTGCACAAGGCGGTCTGGTGGCCTTAGGCTGTCGGTCACTGACACTGTTTCACAACCCGTGCGACTGGCTCTTCGAGCTCACACATAAACACACCCAACACATATACACATATATATATATACATTCATACAAACATACATACACATATACACATTTTGTCTTTCTCTTTGTTTGTGGGTTGAGTCACATAATCGTCAAAATTGAAACACATATACACATTACACACAAAATATTATATGATATACCTGATCATAACATTACCTTGTTATGATTAATGTCTTATAATAATTTTCTTACCTGTTGATTCATTAATTTTTTCATAATACTATATATATCAATTTTCCTGACACTTCCTTATCAAAGTGTGTATGTTTAAATCTAAATCAATTATGTGTGATAATACTAATTTTGTGATTCAATAACAGTATGTGATAATTTATAGTAAGTTATTATTATGTATTATATATTTATTAGAATATTAATATTTGAAATTAAAAATCATATAGTAAAGTAAAATATGTATATATATATAGGTACAAATATTTGAAAGAACATAAACTCAACATAAAGATTATAAATAATTAATAATACTCTTAATAACACAATCTTTGATACAAACAAAATTTGTTTAAAAATGAAATATATTACAGAAAATATAAAAAAAATAAAAAATACAAAAAATATTCTGAAACATTTTTAATATATTTAAAACAAAATTTTTTAAACAATAATTCACATTCAAATATCTTAAAAAATTTTAAATATTTGATTAATAATATTCCCTCCCATAAAAAAAAAGATCAGTCAACAAGTGAAACAAACAGTTAATATTAATAATCGATAAATAATAATCATTAAAAAAAAACCAATATATTATTTAATTATAAAACATATTCACACCAAAAAAAAACCAAAAAACAAATAAAAAAACAGATGGTACCTTTCGTAGTATTGAAAAAGGTGACTCATGGTAGAAATGTGTCATTGTCTTGACTTCAGTCAAGCATCGATAGTAAGCGCAACCAACCAACCAACCATACGAAAGAGAGAAAGATAGAAAATAAAGCAACAAAATAAAATAAAAAACAATAATAAAAAAAGAAAAAAGAAATAAAATGGTAGAAGAAAGAAAGAAAGAAAGAAAGAAAGAAAGAAAGAAAGAAAGAAAGAGTATGGGAGTATAACAAAACGAAAGGTTACCTTCATCCGTTGAACAACACGACCAGCAAAGTAGGAGGAGTAGGAAGAGGAGGAGAAGAAGGAGGGGGAGGCGAAAGGGGACAGCGAAAGGGCTCGAAACTTTTCCACGACCTTGAATAGTTTGAGCATAAATCGGTGACGGTGGCTAACCAGAAGAGAAGAGAAGAGAAGTGAAAGAAAGAAAGGATAGGAAAGATGGAAGGTGGTAAAAGGATGAAACGAAAATGATTTCTAACCATAACAGAAACCATATTTCACTTTTTGATTAATAACTAAAACTTTCCCTTCATTCCCTTCACACCCAATGCATGAAAAGGGCATTTTTAAGTGTCGACTTGTACAAGGATAGGATTGGATAAGAGAGAATATTACTTTATATGGAAATATATTTTATATAAATACTAGGGGTGCTTCGCAACGCATTGCTGTGGCTCACAATCAGTCCGATACACACGTCTTTAAAACAATTGCAATTATAAATTGAAATATAAACTATCCTATCTTTCAAGTTGGATGAAACTGCACACAGTGTACAAAATTTTATTCAAATCGGTTCAGTAGTTTAGGCGTCCATTGCAGACAAACAATGTGACACCTAATTTATATATATTAAACTATCCTATATTTCAAGTTGGATGAAATTGCACACAGTGTACAAAATTTGATTAAAATCGGTTCAGTAGTTTAGGAGTCCATTGCGGACAAACAAAGTGACATGTAAAGTATATACATTGAGAAGATTAGATTTTTATGTTTTTTTTTTAAATTAAATAAAACATATATACGGTTGAAAAAACGTATTTCTGACCGAGTGAATTCAGTTTTGAGTATTAGTAGTAAGTAATCATTTGTATCTGAAAGAACAAATCTTTTCAATTTGTTTATCTTTTTTTTTTCTTATCCATCCCTTTCATCAAAGATCACGTTCAAGGATGCTTCTGAACTGACCCTTTCAACCTACACCCTTCTTACACATTCCCATCCTACCATACGTTCATCCATTGGCCCACTTTGAATTTTAACTTTGACGTGTTCGAACAATTGAACAATTTTTGTTGATTACAAAAAAGAAAACAAATGTTTAATCGCTTTGGAATTTTCTCTCGGACTTTGGAATAATTTCGAGAGGTTTCCTTTAAGCTTAAAGATTTTTTTTTTTTTTAATTATAATTAATAATTAACAAAAAACAAAACAAAACAAAACAATATTCGTTAAATAAGAAGATGCGTGCAAGTATCGATTTGATTTACGCATTGAAAATTAAATATTAAAAAAAAAGAAAAGAAGAGAGTAAAATAAATTTTCTGAATTATTAAATAATTGTTGGTAGTTTTTTTTTTGAAATTAATAAATTAATAAGTCGAATTTTAAAATGAGAATTGGAATTTTATAAATAATTGAACGATGATAAATAGTTTTGATTTGGATTGTAAATTGAATGTTGTTTTTAATTTGCGAATGCGTTTTGTTGTTTATTTTTTTTATTTTTTTCTTTTATGTTTGTATGATGCGAAAGAATTTTTTTTATTATTATTTAATGAATCAAATTTCAAAAAGAGGATTGGAATTTTATAAATAATTGGACATGAACAAATATAGTTTTGATTTGGATTTTAAATTGAATGTTGTTTTTAATTTGCGAATGCGTTTTGTTGTTTATTTTTTTTAATTTTTTTTTTATGTTTGTATGATGCGAAAGAATTTTTTTATTATTATTTAATGAATCAAATTTCAAAAAGAAGATTGGAATTTTATAAATAATTGGACATGAACAAATATAGTTTTGATTTGGATTTTAAATTGAATTGTGTTTTAGATTTGTGAATGCATTTAATTCTTGGTTTTTTATTTGGTGTTCTTTTTCTTCTTTTTTTTTTTTTTTTTAGAAGAGGGGTCAATGAATCGTATGAAATATCAGTTTTGAAAATTAAACCTTTCTCTTATCCTTTTCAGAACGTTAAATAAATAATCCTCGAGTCATCCTGTTGGATGTTACAGTCGGATCGATAGCAAACTTGGATTCTAATTCGAGCTTGAATGAGCATTTGACTATCGTTTCAATCTCTTTTTTCCTTTTCCAATTACTGAATAATAATACAAAATAATAAAAATAATAATAATAATAATTTTATACATGAGAAAAATAATTCTCGTTGTTTGTATGGATTTATTACTAAACTAACACAAAAAAAATTAAATAAATAAAACAAACTTTTCTTATATTAAAAAAATAAAAAGTGTTTCAAAAAAAAAAAAAAAAACAAGAAAAAACAGGAAAAAATTTTGTGTATAAATAAAATTGAATGTAAAATAGTGAAAAACGTTAATCATTGTGTTAATGTGTTAGTATAGTATTGTAGTATATACCAGATGGGCCCGTTTATTGCTGGGCGCGTGCTACCCCTATAATTAAAGTACCTTTTAATTGATTCGTTTCACATCGAATAATGGGATGAAAGCGTGTAAAACAACGGATGACTTGCTACGAACACCGAAACAAGTCGTCCGTGTAAATGAAGCGAATTAATACAACCGATGGTTCGTACGGTTCGGGTTGGTTGTGTTGGGTGAAACCCTTCGTGAATTTAAAAAAAAAAAAAAAAAAAGGAATAAAAATAAAAATAAAAATAAAGGATCCCTTCTGTTCTACTTTTTTTTTTTCGTAACGAATATCCTTACATTTTCATATATTTTATTTTTTTTTTTAATTTACGAATGAAATAATATTATAATAAGAATTTAGAATTTGTTTACAGTGATTTTGTATTATCATTTTCAATTCTGTGTGTGTGTGTGGAATAATTTTATATTATAAAAATTATCATTTTATATTAAAAATAATTTTATATCAAGTATCGTTTTGTTTCAAAATTAAAATTAAATAAAATAAAAATTGAAAGATCAACAAATAATTTGATATCAACTTTAATTCATTCATTTTAATTAATTTTAATTAATTTTATATTAAATTAAATAATAATCTTTTAAAAATAAGTTTACGTGTGTGTGTGTGTGTACAGTTAATAGAAAAATATACACACATTGAAAATGAAACACCCAGTATAAACGAATATGAATGAAGGGTATAAACAACCACAATGCATCCGTGATGCATTTATGCGTGATGCATCTATGCGTAATAATCGATAACACATATATACAGTTCAGTAATATACACACCGTTCATGATTACGTTATCGCACTCCCATATTATGGCACATCGTTGAGCCAATAAATAAACGATTATGATAGCTTTCAATAATGTTTGTCAAATTATATTACAATGAATTGATGATGATGATGATGATGATGATGATGATGATGAGAATATTATTATACAGTTGCAATGTTTAAAAAAATAAATCAGAACAAATTTGTATGTACGTTGTTAACATCAATAATGACACTATAACCCCCCCCCTCCTACCCCTCATGATTTTAATTATGGTATATGAAACATTATGTATTTTAATCTCATATTTATTTATTGTATATATAAAGTGAAGGTATGCATTTATTTTGTCATGGGAAATATACTTGAAACAAATAAATTGGTTTATTTTTTTTTTTTTAATAAAAACTATATATATATATATATATATATATATATATATATATAATTAATAATGTATATGTAAATAAGATGTATATAATAATAAATACATATATATAAAATTGTTTTGTATTTTTTTTTATACTTTAATTTAAGTATTTTATATATTAATATTACTATAATGTTGTTATTAAATTATTTTTAATTTTGTTTATAAATTATATAACTATATATATTCCATTTTTCATGGGTTTCCCTTTTAGTCGCCTCTTACGACAAGCAGGGATTACTGGGGGGGTATTCTTCCCCGCCACCCCCACGGGTTATATATATATGTAATTATAATTATATATATTATCTTAATATATATATATAAATTACGTGTCACGTTGTTTGTCCGCAATGGACTCCTAAACTATTGAACCGATTTTCATAAAATTTTACACACTGTGTGTAGTTTCATTCAACTTGAAAGATAGGATAGTTTATATATATAAATTACGTGTCACGTTGTTTGTCCGCAATGGACTCCTAAACTACTGAACCGATTTTCATAAAATTTTACACACTGTATGCAGTTTCATTCAACTTGAAAGATAGGACAGTTAATATCTCAATTATATAATCGCAATATTATTTTATTAATCGCGAATTATTTGTTGATTAACAAAGAGTCATGATTATCTCTGTTAGTTCGATAAGATTTTAACAGATGGCGATATAAGGTAATTTTTTTTTTTATTATATATCTACACCTTTATTTATACTACTTAAAAATAAATAATATATAAAATAAATTTCTAAACAATAATAATACATTTTTAAATATCATATATACATCACTGTACATTTATAGTAACACAAAGAAAAAAAAAACACATTTGATTCCAATAAGTAATTGCACAAATTTTAATTCGAATAACCGGTATTTAAACTTGAAATAAAAATAGTTAAATAGTAAAAAAAAAAAAAAAAAAAAAAAAAAAAAATAGTAAAATACCTAAATTAATTTTCTAACGAATAAAACAAAATATTTTTTTTTCCCCAATTATCATCATCATCATCATCATCATCATCTCAATAAATTGCAGATTTATACACTTATGCAATAACATTGGAACGCGAACAACTCTATATACCCATAAGAAAGTTGAGAAATCCTTAACAAGAAAACAGGCTTTTGAGTTATAATAATTGTCTCGAGAATCGCATACTTCAAACCATTTTTATGATACACCACCATCCGTGTTGGGAGTTTTATAGAATAAAAAAAAATAAAAATGGAGCACTTTTCTTCCCCCTCTACCCTTTAAACCACCCAGAGCGTGAGAGTCTACATAGAAAAATGGGTTAATGTTCAACCAACGTTCTTTAACATTATACCTATGTGTCTATGTATAGATGTATGTGTTTATGTATAATCATATATATATATATATATATACATGTATATACGGAGGTACGTGTTTATGGTAAAAATGCACGCGTGCGAAACACTGATATGGCTTCCAACCTTTCAAGTGATCTTTCCTCTTTAGACGAGTAGCTGCCACAGGCAATCGGAACACTCGAGAATGAACCAATGAAATATTAGATAAATAAATTCAACAGACACTCACAGAACGTCTGTTAAAACATTTACGCAGATTATATTTTTATACGTTTGTATATATATATATACATATATAAATCTAATGAAAATATTATATATTCAATAAATGTTATTAACCTTTCCTTTCCTTCTTTCTTTATTTTTCAAATTATTACACAAGTCTAATCAGAATAAGGGAAAGAGGGGAAGGGGTTGTATGGGATCTTTGAAAAATTAATCAACATTTATAAACATTTATGAATATTTTTCAACATTTGTGAATGACAACAATTTATGTAAATTTTGTGCATTAAAAAATTAATCAATTAATTCACTTTACTTGTTCTATATTTACACACATACTATTTAATTACTATAATAATAATAATAATAGTAATAATAATGATAACGATATACTGTAAAGATATATTAATTATAAATTAATATATATATATATATATATTTCAATTAATTTAATTAATTTATATATAATTAAATTATACAATAAATTAAAATTATTTTAATTTATAAAATAAATAATAAAAAATCTTAATTTTGGTAGAGCAAATTTGTAATAAATTTAATATTAATTTAAACATTATTAAAATAAATTAAAATTATATTAATTTATAAAATAATTAATAAAACATCTTTTATTTTTTCTTTTTCATTTTAGTGTAGCAAATTTTTGTTTTTTTTTTCTTTTTTTTGTAAAATACGAAAATAATTATTATTATAAAATAATAATACTATCCTTAGGGTAAAGGGTGAAGTAGGGGTATGGGATCTTGAAAGATAGGACGAAAGGTATCGGAAGTACCGGATGTTAACCTCCTACCCCCCCCCCACTTACCCCATTTCCTATCTCTCGTCTTATTCATCATACTCTTCGCTTCCGATCCCAAACTACCATTAGTCGTTTTATGCAACTACTATTACTATACTCATATAATACTTATATGTATATATATTTCCATCTATTTAATTTGTTTTTCTTTTTTATTTGATTTTTTTTTTAATTTTCTCTCTCTCTCTCTCTTACTGGTACCTTTCTATGGAAAGGGGGAAAGGTAAAAGGGGGAATGAATGGGACACGCAACGACGAATTACCGGACGTGCCGAGCCTCTTTCTAACTGAATATGTGTGTCTTTATGTGTATGTAAATTTGTTGTTTTTTTTTTTATAGAAGAAAATGATTAATAAATTGATAATAGAATATTTATAGGAAAATTGATATTCAAAGTGTTTTTTGTGATTTATTTTTATGAATTCAAGTTTTTTTTTTTAATATTTAACTGGTAGAAGAATATATTTATATTTATAATTAATTATAATATAAATATAAATAACTATAATATAAATATATTCTATGTATATATTTCACTCTATTTTATTTAAATTACAATATAAATAATTATAATAAATAATACTACAATATATTTTATATACTCTAATTTATTTAAATTATAATAAATATTAATTATAACTATAATAAACACAATATTTATGATTAATTTCTTACTTACTAGTTATATGACGTATATATAACTTTTTTTTTCACCTCCGGGATTTGAACTCGGGAACATACGATTACTGGATGGACACACTTACTACTGGCTGGCAATTTGCCTCACTGAGCCATACGAACTTGTTATTTATAATTAATTAATATATAAGTATTCTATCGTATCTAATAATTTTTTTTTTCATTAAAATTTATTAATTGATAAATAATAATAACATTTTATATTTAACTTATTTCCAAGAGTTTGTTTTTAATAAATTTCTGATAAAACAAATTTGATTTTGATAATTTCTTTTTTTTTTTTTTTGGTATAATTTAAAATTGTAATAAATTGAAATTAAAATTGGTATGACATAATAACATGGAAAACTTTCTCATGTAAGTTAAGGTATAACCAATGTACGACAGGAAAGTAACCTCGAGACCAGGTGGAAACGGTAGCTGCTTGACTGAATGCCATATGAAGCAAAGAACGAACGGACATCCTCGTATTACGTAACTTTGCCCTCAACCTACACACATACACACATGCAAACACATGCAAACACATGTTCACACATTCATAGATTTACAAGAAAAAAAAAAAAAAAAACAAATCCGCAAATATTCACCTATACATTTTGGACACATGCACACGAATGCATACGTGAATACATTTGTTATATTTACGTAAATAAATGTAATTAAAACAAATATTTTCTCAATGCACACTTTTACAAACATTTCAAATTTTTTTTTTTTGGCCAAGTAAATTGAAAAGATAAATAAAAATTAATTATTAAATCAAATTCAATGTTCAAAAAAAAAAAAAAAAATTCGTCCTCATATTTACACGAGACCAACCAACCTACGCTTTTGTAAATCATGCCTGGGGAAACGGTAATTCAAGTTTCCTTGAACGTGAAATCATCGTAAATATATGTATATTACATATGTATATGTATACATACGTACGATGAACTCTTTTGAAGATTTATAACTGTATTTAAAATATCTTAAAAAGAAAAAAACAAAAAACGATGCACACACAACTAAGTTGCCAATTTAATAATAATTATTTGAATTTTAAACAAAATATATAAATAAGTATATCCTGATAGTAAATATAATTTATATTTTTATATAATTTATTATTATAATTGAATATTTATATATATATTTAAAAAAAAAAAGAAAAGAAAATTATTTTATTTAAAAATAAACTTATTTAACAAAATATTTTCAAAAGAAGAAAAAAACGATGCACACAGAACTAAGTTGCCAACTGAATAATAATTATTTGAATTGAAAACAAAATATATAAATAAATATATCCTGATCGAAATGATATTACGATGATATATGTGTACGTGTATGATACGAGTTTATGTATTTGTGAGAATTAAAGAAAGATAGTCAGAAGAAAACCCATGAATGCCGATGTTTAACTAGCAGGAAATTACAGCAAGGTGGGATGACTCGGTCGTGGGACGGAGAAATTAGCACGGATACCTTAATTGCTTTTCTCTTATGGTAGAAGCTTCTTCTCTCTTGGTGGTTTCCTTCCCTTTCCACTTTTATAAAAAAGAAAAAAGAGAGAGAAAAAAAAAAAAAGATTTTTTCCAGAGCTTCCTATACTTCAACGTGCATCATTCTAATCATTTCTTATCTTTCTTTTCTAACATCTTTTAACCAAACCATCCTCCCTACTCACACATCCACACAATGGTTTATTTATTATTACTTTTCTTTTTGGGATTTCAAACTGAAAAACTTTGAAGTAAGATGATAAACAGAAAACACGTTTCTTTTTTTTTTCTTTATTCTCCAATCGATTTTTTCTCGATTTATTTATGATTCTTCAATACGGTTATATTTAAATATAAAAAAAAAGAAATAAATAAATATATAAATGTATGTATGCATTTTTGTAAATTTTTCATGTATAAATATTGTGATGAAAATATTTCAAGATCATTCAAATAAACTTAACATACGTTAAGTTGGATATAAAACTGATCTCTCTTATTTTTTTTTTAAATAATATTTATAAGATACATCGAAGATAAATATTTATAAAATGATATTATTTTTAAAATTATATTTATCGTGTTAAAGAAAAATAATTAAAAAAATAAAAATTAATACTTATTTTTCAATAATATCTTCGTATTTAATTTTATTATTATTTTATTACAATAAATTAAAAATTTGTTAGTCGGATATAAAACCGATGTCTTTTTTTTTTTTTTAAATAATATTTACAAGATGCATGGAAGATAATTATTTATAAAATAATATTATTTTTAAAATTATATTTACCATGTAAAAAAAAAAAAAAATAAAAAAATAAAAAGAGAAGGAATATTTATTTTTCAATAATTTTTTTGTATAAAATAATTTTATTAGAATATTTCTAAAAAAAAAAAACAACTATTAATCGATTAGAAAAAAAAAGAAAAATATTCCAACATTTCCTATCACCATACATATATACATACATACATATATGTTATAAATAATAAATTTATGTAATAAATAAATATTAAATAAGTAAAATGGAATAAGAAGAAACGATTAACACAAAGAGAACATTGATAGGATTGATTTAGTATGCAAAGTGTTTATATGAAATATTCGATATCCGTTTTGAAAGACGACACTGAATAGCATCCGGTCGGTAGAATACGTCTGGACCACATCGTTTGACCAATCATCATAGGATCTATCTATTAATACGGAATGGGAGTGCAATCAGCGTAGAACATCCGGTTTCGTGAGTCAAAGCGATTGAAATGCGATCGATCGGTAAGACGACTAACACAAATAGGAAATAAGGGTGAGTGGGATGATGTTTAGGGTGAGAGTGAGGAGGAATGAGAAAGTGACTGCATTCGATTTCCAATTTCATCTGATTTTCAAACAAAAAGATTATTATTATTATTAGTATTATATTTCTTCAATTTGTTTTCCAATAATATTGTTCGATAAAATATATACCCCCCCCCCCAAACCCTCCCTAACCCTTACTGCACCTCCTATTTTTATTTTTTTTACTATTTTCTCTTGAATCAAGAACAAAATAATAATAATCAATGTAATTTAGTAATATTATTATTAATAATAATATTATATAATATTA